>NW_015159785.1:39759-55127 GCF_001447785.1 Gekko japonicus
AAGTGAAGATCTCAACAAGGAATGCCTTTCTGAGCAGGATCTCTGTGACTTGCAGCTGTAGTGAGCAATTAGGATGACCTGGAAAGTTTTCCGATAATTACATGGGCATAATTTCCATGCTATACCACTCCTACTCTCCCTAGTCTATTGAGAAAAATTCCTGGAAATGGAAATATACTAACAATGCACATTGTTATGCTTACACATATTTTAATTTATTCATGTCTGTTTCTCTTTATGAAGGCATTGCATTTAAATGCCTTCTGGCCACAACAATTATTCATCTCAATTTGACACAGCCTTTTCTCCCCCTCCCTGTTTCTTACAGATTAGACTGCATTGAGGTCATCAGTTAGTCACTGCTTCTCTAAAAATAAGATGGAAACAGGTTGTCCCATTTTTTTCTCCTCTTGACTTTCCTTTTTTTCTGGTTACTTGATTTTTTTAAAAAAAATACAAACAGTAATTTTATTCCTGTTTAAAAAGGAGGAGAATCCTTTCCTGGTGCTTATATAACCAGAAGTTTTAATAAATGAGGAGTGCTCAATACATGAGAGACACAGCACAGTGTAAAAGATCTGGAAATTAAAATAACAGGATTTTCATAATTTGGGTCACTGCAGAGAAATGCCACCAATGCTTCTCACCCTCCAAACTCATAGACATACATCCTATGCTCTTTGATGGCACTTACCTTCAAGTGACACATTTAGAAGCTGAGATTTAAGCACTAAGAGACCTCATAATGATTGGTATGAAATGCATAAATCTCCCTCATGAGGATTTCAAGTCCCCTCCTACCAGAACCTCCTGCAAGCAGTTGGGGAAAATGGCTTTATAATGGAATCCCAGAGTCCACCTCATACCCTGGGTCAAATCCCTCTCTTCCTGACAGCTTTTAGCCTGTCAGCCTGAGTATACACACTCCCTCAGGGCATACATTTTAATGTTACACTGAATATGAAATGTTATTTGGTGTATCTCATAAAACAAAGAAGAACGAATCTGAGTGGCCATTTTAATGTGTTACACAAATGCCATTCATCGTTTGCTTATTCTTAGGCTTGTACTGTAACAGTTCTGTGTGGATTCTGTCTGTTAAGGAAGCGTTGGCAGTATGCTTCTTTTGTATGGAAGACTCATCTTCAATATAAGATATCATTACTGTAAAAAGAAAAAAAGGTCTACACATTGTATCAACCCAAATACATCTTCTAGGTGCTCAAGAGAAGCTCACTTGTTTTTCCAGCACAAATAATTTCTGGCTCTGTGAAGGAAAATAGCTGCTTGCCGATGCTGTACGCCCACGCGGCAGGGAGACAAAATTGGCGCTTAAATTGTGTCGCTCGGCAGATATTTCCATTCATTACAAACAGCACAGCTGTTTAAAGGCAGGGTGTTAATGAGATCAGCAGGGTAATTATTAGCTGCTGAGCAAGAGCCTGATCCAAAGTTTTGGGATCCCCATCTTTCCCCTGAAACTATAGCACTGAAAGGAGACATTGGCCCAATCTGCATTTGCTATGTAAAGCTGTTATGTGCTGCTGTGCTGCTGGCTTCCCATTTGGCTCAGTATAAAGCTCTCCTCTGTCTGCATCAGGACACAAGCTGTTTAGGGAAAGCATGTGCGAGATGGGGGAGGAGCAGCCTCCCAGGGGCACTGCAGGGAGGAATCAGCACCTGTGACCCCCCCACACACAGAGAAAGTAAAAGGGGGTGACCTGGCAGAGGGGGGCAGGAAAGACAGAACGAGCTGGGTAAAAAACACAAAACACTTTAAAAAACTTTAAATGCTATGGGACATGTAATTTTTGCCATGCTGATCTATTAATTCACTAGGAAAACTGTGTGCGTGCGCATATGTGTGTATGTACATATGTGTGTGATTAGACCTAGGCTTCAACAATTCCAACCAATTGGCTTTGTTCATTGCCATTGAGCAATTTTTATGTAAGCTTTAAGCAACACCAACTACTTTGTGTCAAAATTAATTATATATTATGAGTACCATAGGGAGTAAAAAAGCTCCAACTGTTACAAATAGCTTTAGTTAAATTAAAATCTGTTCATTAGACAGGATTAATTACAGTATCTTAAAAAGAGATACTTGAACATATTTTATATGCCACCTGCTGAAGTCCTGTAGATAGCATATTATCTTTGGAGGGTTTTCCCCCTAAGTTAAAGAAAAATGAGTTTTGTAAGAATGATACTTTTAGTTTTTATGAACTATGTCAGTGTTTCTAGGCAGGAAACTGCTATTCATATAGTACCATAGAGTTCAATGGCACCCAAAGGACTCTCTTGTTCAAATTTGTTTCCACTTAGTTCTGCACTTTCACTAACTTCACCATCACTTTTGGGGAGGGGCTTTGGCCCAGTAGTAGAGCATCTGTTTTGCTTTCAGAAGGTCCCAGGTCCAATGCCTGGCACCTCTATTTAAAAGGCTCAGATAGTAGATGATATGAAAGACCTCCACCTGAGCTGCTGCCAGTCAGAGCAGAAAATACTGACCTTGATAGACCAATGGTCTGATTCAGTATACGGCAGCTTCCAGTGTGCAATCCAGATAATGCATTCAACAGCTCTCTCTTCAGCCAATTTGATTCATTTCTGGATACAGCACACCATAAACACCTTAGCAAAGAAGCTGCACAGCAAGAGTGGTCAGCCTATGTGAGGATTTATTCACATGCTTATGTTTGGCCTTGCCTGTTTGTTTAGATTCTTTCATCTCTCCCTTATATATATAAAGCCATAGTGGGCTCCAACGTTCCAAAATGCACACCTTTAGTGTTTGGCAGCAAGAACTGTCAGTCAGAAGACGCTGGCTGGGTTGACTGGCTGCTTTGTGCAGTCCCACCCAGCGTTTCAAGGTCTTTTGCATATGGAAGCTGATTGGACTTCACTGCATTCCACACCTCAAACTCACCCCCCTCCCCGCAAGGCAGTTGGAATGTCAGTTGCATATGGAACCTTCAAGGTCTTTTGCATATGGAAGCTGATTGGACTTCACTGCATTCCACACCTCAAACTCACCCCCCTCCCCGCAAGGCAGTTGGAATGTCAGTTGCATATGGAACCTTCAAGGTCTTTTGCATATGGAAGCTGATTGGACTTCACTGCATTCCACACCTCAAACTCACCCCCCTCCCCGCAAGGCAGTTGGAATGTCAGTTGCATATGGAACCTTCAAGGTCTTTTGCATATGGAAGCTGATTGGACTTCACTGCATTCCACACCTCAAACTCACCCCCCTCCCCGCAAGGCAGTTGGAATGTCAGTTGCATATGGAACCTTCAAGGTCTTTTGCATATGGAAGCTGATTGGACTTCACTGCATTCCACACCTCAAACTCACCCCCCTCCCCGCAAGGCAGTTGGAATGTCAGTTGCATATGGAACCTTCAAGGTCTTTTGCATATGGAAGCTGATTGGACTTCACTGCATTCCACACCTCAAACTCACCCCCCTCCCCGCAAGGCAGTTGGAATGTCAGTTGCATATGGAACCTTCAAGGTCTTTTGCATATGGAAGCTGATTGGACTTCACTGCATTCCACACCTCAAACTCACCCCCCTCCCCGCAAGGCAGTTGGAATGTCAGTTGCATATGGAACCTTCAAGGTCTTTTGCATATGGAAGCTGATTGGACTTCACTGCATTCCACACCTCAAACTCACCCCCCTCCCCGCAAGGCAGTTGGAATGTCAGTTGCATATGGAACCTTCAAGGTCTTTTGCATATGGAAGCTGATTGGACTTCACTGCATTCCACACCTCAAACTCACCCCCCTCCCCGCAAGGCAGTTGGAATGTCAGTTGCATATGGAACCTTCAAGGTCTTTTGCATATGGAAGCTGATTGGACTTCACTGCATTCCACACCTCAAACTCACCCCCCTCCCCGCAAGGCAGTTGGAATGTCAGTTGCATATGGAACCTTCAAGGTCTTTTGCATATGGAAGCTGATTGGACTTCACTGCATTCCACACCTCAAACTCACCCCCCTCCCCGCAAGGCAGTTGGAATGTCAGTTGCATATGGAACCTTCAAGGTCTTTTGCATATGGAAGCTGATTGGACTTCACTGCATTCCACACCTCAAACTCACCCCCCTCCCCGCAAGGCAGTTGGAATGTCAGTTGCATATGGAACCTTCAAGGTCTTTTGCATATGGAAGCTGATTGGACTTCACTGCATTCCACACCTCAAACTCACCCCCCTCCCCGCAAGGCAGTTGGAATGTCAGTTGCATATGGAACCTTCAAGGTCTTTTGCATATGGAAGCTGATTGGACTTCACTGCATTCCACACCTCAAACTCACCCCCCTCCCCGCAAGGCAGTTGGAATGTCAGTTGCATATGGAACCTTCAAGGTCTTTTGCATATGGAAGCTGATTGGACTTCACTGCATTCCACACCTCAAACTCACCCCCCTCCCCGCAAGGCAGTTGGAATGTCAGTTGCATATGGAACCTTCAAGGTCTTTTGCATATGGAAGCTGATTGGACTTCACTGCATTCCACACCTCAAACTCACCCCCCTCCCCGCAAGGCAGTTGGAATGTCAGTTGCATATGGAACCTTCAAGGTCTTTTGCATATGGAAGCTGATTGGACTTCACTGCATTCCACACCTCAAACTCACCCCCCTCCCCGCAAGGCAGTTGGAATGTCAGTTGCATATGGAACCTTCAAGGTCTTTTGCATATGGAAGCTGATTGGACTTCACTGCATTCCACACCTCAAACTCACCCCCCTCCCCGCAAGGCAGTTGGAATGTCAGTTGCATATGGAACCTTCAAGGTCTTTTGCATATGGAAGCTGATTGGACTTCACTGCATTCCACACCTCAAACTCACCCCCCTCCCCGCAAGGCAGTTGGAATGTCAGTTGCATATGGAACCTTCAAGGTCTTTTGCATATGGAAGCTGATTGGACTTCACTGCATTCCACACCTCAAACTCACCCCCCTCCCCGCAAGGCAGTTGGAATGTCAGTTGCATATGGAACCTTCAAGTCCTGCTGACAACTTCCCCATGACCAAAACTGAGCTAAAATTCGCAGGGATTGTTCCTCTTATTCAGGTAAAACTCTCACATTTTAGCCAGGGATGAGAAATCCTTCTTGTTCTGGAGACAGTGAAAGGCACAACATGTATGTGATTCTAACCCCCCACTCCAAATGACATGCATTCTCAGGGCTTCTAGCCCTCACGCAAATATCCTGCAAAATATGAGAGAGAGGAGAAAGCATTCCTATTTAACAATCCATTAAAATCCTCTCTTCTAGAGTGGGCAGACAGAGAGAAAGGAAAAAAATCTGTCAACTTGTGTGGGTGTAATGGGATCACAAGAGGTTTTCTCATCCTTGTAGAGTCCCTGAGAGCATCTGGAGATGAGCAGATTCGGAAAACCTTTCTAAAACTCCATATCCGTACACATACATATAATTGTTCATAGGGCCTTTTAAAGAAGATCAACATTTATAGATATGTGTGGGAGGACTAGATAGTGCTGGACTGCTGCAGGGGAAGGCAGCCATAGACGTGGAGCCTTTGAAAGGCGTTGGGCAGCCTTCTCTGTGGTACATCCTGCTGAGCTATCGCCCTGACAAAGTGCTGGCCTTGTGGCTGAGGGAGAGGGGCTGCAAGGGTCAGCAAAGGTGAGTGCTTCCCCTGCTTGCTGCTCTGTGGGCGGGGCTGAGCCAACACAGTGAGGCAATGCAGCCAGGGGATAGGGAGTCCGCGAGAGTGGCAGCCAAGGGGGCCAAACTAAAACAGTTTTATTATATAGGAGAGATTTGCTGATTATGTATTTGTTTCGCTGAATTTATCCATCATCTTTGTACAGGGGAATAAATCAACCCTACATTTAAGGCAAGTCACAATAACAAAAATATCTAATATAATGACCTAGAATATTAAAATATAAATAAAAATTAAGGATATGAGTAGTTAGATGTTATGGTTAGGACAATGTAAGAGGATCAGGAATGAAAATGTTTCTCCAGGTGGAACCTGGAGATCCCTCAGAATTACAGTTCTTCTCTAGACTACAGAGATCAGTTCCCCTGAAGAAAATGGATGCTTTGGAGGGTGGACTCTATGGCGCTGTACCCTACTGAGGTCCCTGTCCTCCCCAGGCTCCGCTCCCAAATCTCCAGAAGTTTCCCAAACTAGATCTGACAACCCTACCTCCTCACCCCCCCCCCACACACACACACTGGTGGTCAGAGGTTAATTTGCCACCTATCTCTCATTTGAGTGGGAAGTAGGGCCAGCACACTCATGGGACAAAGATCCTTCCCGCATTGGCCTGCCATTCCAGATTCAATCAGTGTTTTAAACCCATGGCAAAACAGCATCCAAATAACCCAGGGCAACTGCAGGCTGAAACTGGGCTGACCACTGAAGGGAGGTAATGTAATGCTGAATGGGGGGGAGGGGAATGGAGTAAAAAGAAGGTTGAACTCGATTTTAGTGCAGAATGGGGGGGGGCTGAATTTGATTTCAGTGCAGAATTGCTTGGAGGACACCGTGGTGAGCATGGATTAAAAGGAGAATGCAGAAAGGGCCAAAGTGAGGTGCATTTTGCTTCTGAGGGAGCAAAGTGCTTTGAGCTGCCACTGGTGTCAAAGGACCCAAGATATGATACCATGAAACATTTTAAGATTCAGAATAGGCACTTACTTTCATAGAGGCTTTCGCCTAGAACAATGGCCCGATTCACTGCTTATAGCAGGATTCCGTTTGCGAAGAAATGGAACAGAGATAACCACAAAAACAGGATTTAAACAAACTTCAGATGGTACAATTTAATATTGGCAAGACAGCCTGTTGGCACAAAAGCCCTTTGAGATGCCATGGTGCCTTCTTTAATTAAAAGATAATTAAGAATTATGATTAATGATGTGAGAAGATTACTTGCATTTTCTGTCTCCAAGGATGAACAGCAGCTGGAGTGTCCAAAAGGAGATGAAAAGTGTTTGCCTGTTCTGTATCCAGCAAGGTTCTGAATAAATATCTTGGCAGGCGGGGTTGGGGTCAGGGGATATAATAGTGCTGGGGAAAAACAGAAAAAAAGAATAATTTTCTGGGCAATCCTAAACAGGTGTACTGAAAGTCTGACTCAGGTCTGTTCAGTGGGGCATTGTAAAACTATCAGAGGGCTGGAACATTTTATTTGATTTATCAATTGTTCCATCCTAGCTTGCACCAAGCTCTGGGTAGGCTTGCCAAGTCCCCACCACCAGCAGATCGGGCCCCAGGGGGGAGCCCCACCCCGACGTGCACATCACCCAGAAGTGATGCGACCACACTGGGCACGCTGGGGGCAGGGCCACGGTCATCCGAGGGAAAAGTCTATGGTTTTCCCTCGGATGGTCGTGGCCCCGCCCCCAGCGTGCCCTGTGTCGTCACGTCACTGCTGGGTGACGTGCGCGCATGCTCTCCAGCCACCAGCCGGGAGTCCCCCGCTGCAGCACAACGCCAGACTTGGCAACCCTAGCTCTGGGCAATATACAACAGAGGCATAGAGCCATATAATGAATATACACAGCGTTAAGAATTCAAAATAACAACATTAGAATAACAATTTTTTTAAAAAAACAGATTTAAAGTAGTCCCAGATGGCCTCCTTAAAATTTTTATCCCAGTTCTGGACTGCCTGGCCACTTTCTGGGCAGGGGGAGAAGAAAGATCAGAATTAAGAAGAGGGGGGAGAGGAAGAGGGTGCCAGCCATGGTAGAACACTGTTGCTGTCCTCAACCAAAAGCCTGGCAGAACAGGCCCTGCAGAATTGCATAAGATCCCACAGGGCCCTGGTAGTATTAAGCAGAGAGTTCCACGAGGTTGGGGCCATGACGGAAAAGGCCCTGGCCCTGGTCAAGGACAGCAAGACATCTTTGGGGCCAGGGATCACCAGCAGGTTGTTATCTGCAGAGCATAAAGCTCTCCTGGGGACATACCAGAATAGACGGTCCTGCAGATACGTTGGTCCCAGACCACTGAAGGCCTTGAAGGTCAATACCAAAACCTTGGACTTGACTCAGTACTCCACTGGAAGCTAGTGTAGCCAGCGCAGTACAGGTTGAATACGTGCCCTCTGTGATGTTCCCGTCAGGACTCATGCTGCTGCATTCTGGATCAGCTGGAATTTCCAGGTCATTCTCAAGGGAAGGCCAGCATAGAGCGAGTTGCAATAGTCAAGCCTGGAGGTGACCATTGCATGGATTACAATGGCTAGGTCAGGGCGCAACAAGAGGAACCAGTTGCCGAGCTTGGGAAAATGCCAGCCTGGCAATGTGCATGACCTGGGCCTCCATAGTTATGAAGGCATCCAAAATCATGCTCAAACTCTTGACAGATGGTGCCGGTATCAGTGGCATCCCGTCTAAAGCTGGAACCCTAGATTCCAATCCCGACGCCCCCCCCCCCCAGGCACAAAACATCCATCTTTGTTGGATTCAGTCTCAGTCTGCTCTTTTTTAACCATCCCACCATGGCCTCCAGACCCTTGCCATATTTTGTGGGGCGGAAGCCAGGTGGCCGTCAAATAGCAGATACAGCTGGGTGTCTTCAGCATACTCTTCTCCCCCCACATTTTCTATTTTCCCATTTCTATCTCTCCAGCTGTTGAAATTTAGACTTCAAGATCCTTTGGCAGAGACTTATTTTCTTGTGTGACTCTGCACTATGCTGTTTTCATTGATAAAAGTATACAAATATGGATCAATGTCACATTCCTTGCGCAGAAAGGCTTAAACAGCTAAAGATTTTCTGCTTGAAATGTATAAAAGAATGGTTGAAATATGAAAGAGCTTTATAACGTCATACATGACCTATGATGGGGAATTATTATTTGCTTTTTAAAAGCAAGATGACAGTGAAGAAAAGGAAACACTTGATCATACATTATATAACTAGTTGGAAAGTAGCTTTTAAAAATGCTTAGACAAATTCATAGACGATCAGTGTTGATGAAGGTTCATAACTAAGTCAATTATTTGTTTAATTCATTTATACCCAACCTTTCTCCCCAGTGGGGACCCAAACCAGCTTACATCATTCCCCTCTCCTCCCGTTTATCCTCACAACAACAATGTGAGGTAGGTTGGGCTGAAAGAGTATGACTGGCCCAAGGCCACCCAGTAAGCTTACATGGCACAGTGGGAATCTGAAGCAGCATTCTAACCACTGAACTCAGTCCTAATCCTGTTTCTTAAAATGTTGTGCCTCATTCTGAGTGAAAACATGTGACATCTCTCCCCAGTCCTGCCTCATATATAGAGCCTCAAGAGCCAGAAGTGAACAAAAAGTTGTCTGATTTCCAAAATCTACTATTCATTAATTAAAACATTCAAATCCCCCCTTTCCTCATGGTCTAAGGTGGGATTTAAGACACAATCCCACAGATAGCCCTGAAAGGGAATCTCTCAGTCCCATGCAACCCACAGATTCATGGTGATTTCCCCTATGTTTTACTGACCTCCTGTATCCCTGCATCTTCTTCTATGTGGAATTACCTTCTCAGATACTCAGAGCAATTTTTTTTTGCGTTTAACTCACAGCCATGTGGTTACTGAAGATCCTTTTTCTTTTGCTTAGGAAGTTCATTCTTTTTATTTCTACCCCCAGTTCTAGCCTCGGGATTGGTCCTTGCTCATCTGAGGTGCAAAGTGCACCCCCATCTCACAGAAAGGGAAGAGATTTTTTTGAAAATCTAGAATGCTTCCTTCCAAGTACATCAGGTATGCATTTTCTGGACTTAGCACTGTTGGCCTGTTTATGGTGGTCAGGTAATAAAATACCAATTTACTTGGGCTGGGCAGACACCTCTGGGATATGCTAGGATATTCCAGTGTTGAGAAGACTTTTGTTATTAAGAATGAAGTGAAGTTTTATTGTTACTGAAAATCCTGAGCTGGGGAAGAGTGCACTTAATTAGTTTGTGATGCCAGCACATCCTATCCCTCCTGTCCCTGGGAATTTCCAGTGTCATGGCAGAACCCAGGTGCCTTTATCAGACTCTCCAGGTTTCATGTCCCCTGGACACTTAGTCTGTAAAAGGGGGGACTATTTTTTTTTGCATGTACCATTGAATTCCCTTCTTTTCTTTTTTGCACTGAGGACACTGTGGCTTGCCTCCTTCCCAATCTATTAAAACAACAATGTCCAAAATAACTGTCATGCCAGTAAAGAGAGCAAACAAACAAAAAAAACAATCAAAAGAAAACAAAACAGGAACCAAAAATGGAAAAATTGTAGGAAAATTGAGAAGCAAAATAAAGCCGGTGCTCTGGATCTCAGGGGAGCACATACATTCCTCCTATCTTAAAACCTAACACTAAGAGGGGAAACGTCATTGAGAATACCTATAGTACTTCATAAAAGAAACAGAATACAAATAAATCAACCAATACCATTATCAAATAAATGATCATTCATTAAAAGCACACTTGGAGCCAATGATCCTAAATATATAGAACCAATTAAAAGCACATGAGGATCCAATGAGCCTAACTATATATGCAGGCAATTTGTTTCCAATGTCCTGAATGTATGATTCCAAGCAATAAGGAGTCCATAACAGCATTGTCCATTATGTGATGCTCAAGAGTGACTGTATGGCTTGAGCATGGGTGTGGGTACGGAACTGCGTAGAAAAGGGGGAGGAGAAGACACAGAGAGGTGAGGGCAAAGTTGCCATAGCTCAGGCAGAAGACTCCTACCCAAAATTGTTGACAGCAGAGGTCACACTGAGGGGCCTGGCTATGCATGCTAAGAGTTTTTGTGGTACTCTGAAAACAGCCAACTGAGCAAAACCAAAAATCATAAAATAGGTTTTTAAAACAGTGGCATTTTTTTCTTTAACCCCCCCCCCTTTAAAACAAATCAAAGGAATTTTAAAAACCCCATAATTAAGAGGAAGTCTCTTCAGAGAGAAAAAGCTCCCTGAGAAGGGGTGCCCACATTGAGTAGCCTTAAGGCCTGTTTACTTTGACACAGAACAAAGACATAGCACAGAGAGAAACCTACAAATGATGTTGGGATATTGCAAATGTCACACTTCAGCCATGAAAGAGTTAACCTGTTTGTTTATATATGCTAATTCTTAGCTAGTTAGCTTAGAACCAATTAGGTGTCAGGCCTGTATTTCTGCCATAGAAAAGGAGGTCTTATTCCTAATGAGATAGTCCTAAGATCAGCTATTGGTTAAATCAATGGTACATGTTGTTTGTCATGTATGCAAAAAGTGGGGGCTTTGGAATAAACTTCCTCTCCCTTTGCTCCCCCACACCACACAAGTTTTAGCAAACAAGCAAGCAAGATGTAGGACTTGGAAGCTAGTCAGAACTTTGTAATTTTAATTCCATGTAACCCTTCCATATTTTCTAGTAAAATTTTCTTAAAGCTACTTACATGTGTGCTGTGTTGCATGGCATAAAAAGACATTTTACATAAATTCACCCCATTTAATGGGGATGGGGATTAATTTGAATGATGTTAGCTCTCAGGGAGTCTTTACACTTACTATTATTTTTCACCGTGCTCCCCCGACAGTCCCCTATAAGGTGGGGGCTATATATGAACCATTTCTCTTCCTTCTAAGATTAAAAGGGGAGTTAATTACCCAGAAGTTCTCTTAACAAAAAGGGGGTGGGGGACAATAGGCATTCTACCTTGATGAAGGAGGGTGTGTGGTGGTTTAGACTTCTGCTGAGTTTCCGTCAAGGGCAGTTGGAGAGAGAAAGTCTGCCAGAGATTTGCCAAGCAGTACTACCTCATTTGTCACTGCATCCGAGGCTGGAGGCTCTATCCTTGCACTCAGTCTTTAAGATTTTATTTAAGTTATTTTGTGGTCTTGCAGAATAACTATTTTTTCCTGGTTTGCAAAATTATCGAGAGGGGAGATAGAAACAAAAACCTTTTGACAAAGTAGAGGGATGAATGTACAGAGGTTTCTCTTTGCAAAGATGTCTGTAACAATTTTTTCCCTGCTAAAAGAAATATCCTGGACAGTGGATTTCAGTCCTTGTATAGGTTCAGAGGCTAAGTTTTCTTCCTGATTCTGTGATGACGGAATTGAGGCACTGAATATTTTCTCATTCCCATGAGAAAGAGGGTAAGTTGGGGTTTTCACAGCTAAGTCATTTGCTGAGCTGTATTTTTCTAAAGTTTTAAAAATATTCTCTGTGTTTTTTCTGGAATTCTGGTACATTTTGCACTGAAATTTTTTAACTAGTAGTTTCTATTCTCTCCTTCTCTAGCTGGGTTTTTACTTTAAGAAGTTCACCCTGGAATTGCTGTTTATGTTTAATATAGGCTTCTAATTTTTCTTTAGGGCTGCCAGGTTACTTATGTGTTGCGGGACGTGGGGAGTAGGTCCTGGTCCAGAATGCTCTAGCATTCAGCTTGAAAACTCTATGGTACCATAGAGTTTCAAGCTGATTGCTAGAGCATCCTCACGGTGATGTGCTCAATGTGATGACGTCACCTCCAGGTGACATCTTTGTGCCAGGCACGTCAGCTGGATCCAGGCACTTTGGGGGTGGGGTTCCCCCCACCAGCCAGATCTGGGCCAGCAGGTTGGGGCCCTTTGAGCAGGCAAACGCCCGCCCCCTCAGGGGACTTGACAGCCCAATTTTTCTTGGAGTTCCTGACTTTTCTTATTAAGGTGCTTAATTTCTAAATCTTATTTCTTGTTAAGGCTTGTAAGTTCTTCTACTTCCCATCCTTTCCTTTTAATTTTTTTTTAAAATTCGTTTTAAAATGATCATTAACAACAATGAACATCAAAAGCATTAAACAAGCAACAACAAGATATAAGGATCAAGTAGCCTCAAAAGTCTATTATGTAACAGTAAAAACTATTTTAACATTTTTGAATGTTTATCAACCTTTCCTAGGGGGATCTGTGGAAACTTTTATTGGGCTCTGAGTTTGAATTACTCTTTGAGTCTTTTCTCTTTTTCTAATGGGGATGTTTTTCAAAATGGTAGTTTTGTGGGAACTCCTGCCATACCCTGATAACTTTACTGCCTTGGGAGTGGGATGTCCCTGAGAAGCCAAATTGGGGTGAAGGGAATTAAGAGAAGCTCCTGTGTCTGCCAGGAGTATGGCAGGCTTTTTCTGCCCAGAGGTCCCTGCCTTAATTTTGGGTCTCCCCCAGTGGTCAGGCACCAGTTTGGGCATGACCCCTGGTGGGACCTATGAGGGCCTCAGGCACGCCTAATGGGAACTGCCCTCTGTGTGGAGATCAGGGGGATGATTCTGGCTGTTTGTAAGGGAGACTAGAGGTCTGGGCACCTTGCATTTTACAGAGCTAAGAAGGGAGCTCAGAAGAATGGCTGTGGGCTGCTGGTCAAACTGGGTTATGTCAGCTCCAGTTTTTTGGAGTTCACACCACAGGAAACAGAAAATAAAATAAAAGATGGGGGGAAAGCCTTGGACCTATTTTATTTTGCTGCTGCAGTGGGGCAGGAACTTGATTCTGGAAATAATTACCAGAATCAGAATTATTTTGGGGATAATGGTTAGGGCTGGGATTATTCTGGGGGTAGTTGTTAGAGGAGGAGTCATTTTGTGGCTCCTTCCTGCTTTGTCTTCCTTTTCCTGGCTTGTCTCTGCCCTGGACAGTATGGTGCTTCAGCTGTTATGTGGCTGTAAGGAGCGATTGCCTCTGAGCCCATACTGGGAATGGGTCCCATTGTTTGCATATGTTACTGTTTGGATGAACTTTAGGGTTTTCTAGGAGGTTTTAGTGGGGGTTTTAAGGACTCCTGTTTTCCTAAAAAGATATGAGATTTGGCAGATTCTTTCTGATCTTTCTAGCCAAGGCTGGGCAGTGGGATCCATGGGACCAATAGCCATTCTATTTTGGGCATTAAGCCTAGAGTAGAAAGGTTTCTTAAAGTCATCATCATCAAACTCAATAGTTCCCCTGTAACCAACTACCCACCCCGATAAAATAGCTAGCAACTTTTTCCTAGCTACATAAGATTCAGGGGTTTCTCCTGGCTCCTGTCTTTCCATTACAAAAAGCATTTTAGTGTCCTGACTTTGCTAAAGGAGGGGGATTAGTTCTCTCATGTGGGGATACGTATCAAGGTCAGTAAGGTCTCCAGAGGTGCAGCCAATGTCAATGGCAGGAGCATCAACCCCAGAGGCACACATCCTGGCAAGCTATGTGAGGTCAAACCCAGTGGAAGAAGGGTAGGAGTGAGACACAGAAATTAGCCAAGCAATTTCAGTATCCTGCAGAAGGGGATCCAATTGTTCAGCTGTTGCCTTGGCTTCTGGGGCTGACCACCTGATACTTTTGCTAATTTCCTGTTTTTCTATTTGTCGGTTGCCTGTTTGCTTCTCTATTGTTTTGGTTCTTACAGGGGCTACAGGATTCTCACTACTTCATTCAGGGTTATAGGGAGTTTTAGAGACGGCATCTTCAGGGGGAGTGTGTTGAGAGGGATTTTCTGGGAGCTCCAGGAGTGTCTCAAGGTGTGCAGATGCAATGATGTCCCAGTGCAGCCCAAACTGCTGTTTTAAGGAGTGGATCTCAGCCTGGCAAGACTGGTGACTTACTGCTGCCTGCTGGGTTTTTGCCTGAGCAACTGGGCAGCTTGCCTTGCCTGATCTAATTGGGCTTCTAAAGAGGCTGTCTTGCCTTTTGCAGCTCCTGCCTCCGCTCTTTCCTTTTCAAGCTCTTCCTTTACTTTGTTAAGGGAGTTGGGAAGAGAACCTTTCTTTATTACAAGATCAAATTTGCTCTTAACTTATCTGCTTCCCTTTGCAGTAATCTCCTCATATAATTCCTGCATGCAGATGGCAAAAGCCATGCAATCATTTAATGCAACCCACAAACCCCGTGCAGCATAGGTGTCTTTCTTAGAGATGCGTGGCTTGGAAGTATCACAAAAGTTCTGAAAAGTATTTCTAAGGCAGTGGTCATATCCAATTTAGCTGCAAATGCCTGACAGATCAAAAGTATACGATCAGACAGCAACATCTGGGAAAGGTCCCTCAGCCATCAGCACCCCATGCTGCCCCGCCACAGAAATGGAGTTAAAAGACACTGGGGAAAGTAATGGACTGCTCAGTCCATCCCAACTTGGCACCATTCCCCCCCCCCACTTAGCAATATGCACATAGCCGCATTATCAATCCATGGAGAACTCTATGGAGAACTCTTTGGTGGGGGTTCGATCCCTCGTTTACATAGATGCACACAAAAAGGCAAAAAAACCCCCAACCAATTGTCTGAACATGCCATCTGATCATGCAGTGATGGGCTGCGCCCACAGCAAAATGGATTATACTGGGATGTCTGATCAAGCAACTCCATTCCAAATACCAACAGAGAAAATAGGAGT
>NW_015159785.1:56428-56626 GCF_001447785.1 Gekko japonicus
GCAGTGATGGGCTGCGCCCACAGCAAAATGGATTATACTGGGATGTCTGATCAAGCAACTCCATTCCAAATACCAACAGAGAAAATAGGAGTTCTTTCCGACCATGCCAAATGGCATGTCTGACCACAGCCTAAGTGTTTGCATAGGATTTGGTCCATTTTACACATTCTGTGGAATGACAAAAAGTGTGGCAGCCTT
>NW_015159785.1:56731-56922 GCF_001447785.1 Gekko japonicus
TCAGTAAATCTACTGTGCCCTGCCTCATGCTTTTAGTAGAGCACCACCCTATTTGGCCTTGTCTTGTAAACTCTTTTTTTCAGATTGTTGCTTTGAACAGAGATGGTTCCCTGTCTGCATCCTAGCTGACATTTCCCTGTTCATTCAAGCATTTAGCCAATCTGCAGTAGCATGACTCATTTCCCTCAGTT
>NW_015159785.1:57029-61322 GCF_001447785.1 Gekko japonicus
AAGCTACTACCATGCTGTTATATTGGAGAAAAACATAGGAGTAGTAGGTTTTGGAAAAAACAATTGTATCCTATAGAACAGTGGTGGCGAACCTATGGCACGGGTGCCAGAGGTGGCACTCAGTGCCCTCTCAGTGGGCATGCGTGCCATCGCTCCAGCCAGGCCCAGACCATCATTAAAGTGTCGAATTCTCTGCCAAATAATTGTAAGTGAATGAAAGCATTTGGGATTGCTTTCCTTACTTTGTTTGGATCATCTTAAGTTAATGTATGAGTTGTTTTTTCTAAAGTAAAACCTCAGTATTCAGGTTAAATTGCCATGTTGGCACTGGAAGCTACTACTATGCTATTATATTGGGAAAAATATAGGAGTAGTAGGTTTTGGGAAAAAACAATTGTATCCTATAGAATAATGGAATAGCATTTGCAGCTCAGGTTTAAGGGTTTTCCAACCTCAAAACTGAAGTTGTCTTTACTGCTTTCATTTTATATGACCTTTTGCATGTTTCTATATCCTTTTGCACATCCAAGGAGAATAGAATTTGGGGGGCAGCAACAAACTGTTCAGTGTTGCACCAATAGGCAATGTTACTTCCAGTGCAAAACTGGAAGTCCCATCAGTACACTGGGGTGACACTCTACAGTGCACACAGTAAAATCCAGTTGGAAAGTACACTGAAAGTGGATTGAAAGTGGATTATTTAGTGTATGTGACTGCAGCCTTAGAGTCGCACTAAACTGTGCAGTTAAACAATAGAGTTTTGGGTGAATCCTAGAGCATTGTGCCAGCATGATAACATCACTTCCTGTTTCAGGCCAGGAGTGACATCACATGTCAGCCTATTGCCAATGTGACTGCAGCCTTAGAGTCGCACTAAACTGTGCAGTTAAACAATAGAGTTTTGGGTGAATCCTAGAGCATTGTGCCAGCATGATAACATCACTTCCTGTTTCAGGCCAGGAGTGACATCACATGTCAGCCTATTGCCAAATTTCCTTTCATTCCCTCCACACCACCCTATCCCCTTAATTGTTTGTAAGACTGTCATCAAGCAATTCAATCAAGATGGGTAGCCATGTTAGTCTGCCTGTAGAAGTAGAAAAGAGTAAGAGTCCAGCAGCTCCTTAAAGGCTAACAAAATTTGTGGCAGGGTATAAGCTTCCATGAGCCACTGCTCACTTCTTCAGACACCTTTAGAAGTGAGCAATGACTCACAAAAGCTTATACACTACCACAAATTTTATTGAGCAATTACACACCATGGGCTTTCCATAGCTTTTCAGAATTATAGCAGTTTTGTAGTTATTTACATTATTTATAGTCTGCCTTTCTCACAAGAACTCAAGGTGGATTACACATAGTGAATCAGTACAGTCAACAAAATGGGACATTCAGTAGCCAATGCATTAGGGTTTTAGAAGTCTGGAACCACCAGAAAGAACTGAACCATAGCATAAGCATTCACATGACACATTAAGCGGTACAGAGATTACATAATAGGATCCTATTACAATAAGCCATACACAGCAGTATAGACCACAATCCCAATCATTTATCCAGGCAAGTTTGTGAACCATTTAGTACAGTGCAACCATATTACCTGCATGGAAAATCCTCTTAAAAAGTTCAGTTTTTCATAGTTTGTGGAAGACTAGGAGACTGGGGTTTTTCCTGCCTTCCTTGGACAGGCCATTCCACAAGGCAGGAGCCACAACAGAAACAGCACAGTAACACTAGGAAAATCTGAAGGCATCATGAAAAGAGGAGGACCCAACATGAGATAGATTGACTCAGTAAAGGAAGCCATGGTCCTTAGAGAGCCAGTTTGGTCTAGTGGTTAAGAGCGGTGGCCTGTAATCTGGGAGAACCAGGTTTGATTCCCCACTCCTCCACATGCAGCTGCTGAGTGACTTTGGGTCAGTCACAAGTTCTCTCAGAGCTGTTCTCTCAAGAGCAGTTCTCTCAGAGCTCTCTCAGCCCCACCTACCTCACATGGTATCTGTTGTGGGGAGAGGAAGTGAAGGAGATTGTAAACTGCTCTGGGACTCTGAGTGAAGGGTGAGGTATAAATCCAACTCTTTTTCTCCTTCTTCTTCTCCTTCTCTTCCTTCACCACCACCACCACCACCACAAGGCTGTTGACGATAGGACATTTTGGAGGACATTGATTCCTAGGCTCTCCATGAGTTGGAGGTGACTAGGCAACACTTAAAGCACAATACCTTAAACAGAACCTAGTAACAAATGGACAGCCAGTAGAGCATCCGCAGAATGGGAGTAATATGTATGCTCCTTCTAGCTCCTGCTCATAGCCAAGCTGCAGCATTACAGCAAATTATAGCAAAAAGGAAAAGACAGGGATGGGCTTAATTAGATGCCAACATTTATAACAAAAAGCATATGTTTATTTTTTAAAAACCCTAAAACTATGGATTGGCAGAGACGAAGTGCATGCAAAAGTGCTGCTTGCCAAACGATGTCTCTTTGGAAATGTTTGAGTGGCCATTTGCTATGTTCAGTTGCTGATTTTTTAAAACAGTTATTGTTGGCACACTTTTAACTGAGTGACTACAAATCTAATGAGAAGCTTTCAGTGAGATGCTCACATTAAGTGATGCTGGAAGCAGAACTGCTACTTCATCACATATTTCTCTCTCCTTGTTTTCAGTTCTGAGACTTCTGTTTGCTGTATTACTACATGGTTGCACAATTTGGCATGACAAAAAGCCAGGGTGCTGGTACCCCAAATAAGGCGGAATCCATGCTCTTGTACTTTACTCAGCTCTTAAATGTTTGCACTTATCAATCATTCTGAAGACAGCTGAGATGGTGGCATTCACGTTCAGACCTCCAGAGCCAAAATCCAGCATTATTTGGGGGAGGGGAATTTCTTTTTCTGAAATTCACTTTTTAAAAAAAGATATAGCCACTGAATCATCTTATTTTATTATTTTCTCTTTTAAAAGAAATATTTCACTTTGTAGAGAAATCCTTTTTCGTAGATAAATCAATCTTTTGTAACTTGAGCCATTGCAGATGTTTTATGTTGCACATCACAGGGTGGTACTATAGCAGGAAGACAGGAAACTTTGGGATCACAGATATATGAATCTGGGCATCTATAGAGTGAAATTCTCAAATTTTGCAGAACCTCCCTTCCCACCCTTTCTCTGTTCCAATGGAACTGATTAGAGACTGACTCCAAGTTCCTAAAAAGAGGAAAGGAAATGCGTTGTTGGATTTCCGGGAGAAATCAGGTAAAGAAAGAAGCTAATATAATTTCTCATAATGACCCTGCCCCAAATGCTATTAAAACTAAGGCAGAATTTGCTGCTTTTGGGAAACTCCAAATCAACCTGCATTGGATGCTTCATCCAGTTTGATATGCTTTATGAGTGCTTAACAAGCATCAGCTATGTTTCTGCTCTGCTGAAAGTTGATCTAGTGCTCTTTCTTGCTGAGTCAAGCAAGCAACTGTTGAAATTAAGTGGTTGTGAAAACAGCCCTCTGAACTCCACCATGCTGCTATGAAGTTTGTTAAACCTGAATTTTGGGGAACCAGTTTGTTGGGGTGGTATGGCAACCTGCAGAACTGGAGTGCAGGGTAGTCTTTGTATGTACTTAAAGAAATTGCATTGCAACTGTAGCTGTTGGATGGGAGACAAGCTGTGCCTCTTCCATTGCTGCCTCCCACACATTTATTAGACATGGGGCTTTGAAGGAAAGGGAGAAGTATACTGTGTGGTTAGTTTTGAAAGCAACTGTAGGGCTTTTCTTTAAGCATCCTAGGGCGAAAATAAAACAGTAACTGTCTGCTATATCTAAGCCCACTCCTATATTTGCCAGGTATTTTGTCTAGGCATCTACCAACGTGAACTGCATCTGATCCTGCTGTTTTTTTCTAGCACTTACCTTTTCTGCCGCTTTATCTGTTCTGACTACCTCTGTGGCTTATTATTTCATATAGACTAAGCTACTGATTGTTGATGACTTTTTATTAGTTTATCATTTTTAGGGCTGCTGAATTTAGTTTGATTCATATTTTGCTATTCATTTATGGAATTCCAGGAGTCTTTTAAACTGTAGTTTAATGTTGGTGAAAAAATGCCATAGAAAATTCTAAATTGTGGTCTGAGGTTTAAAAATGCATGAATTAATAAATCTATGTATGTAAAAAAGTGGGCCTTGAGTCCTATCCCCTCTTTCTGACTGACAGCTAGAGACTCTATCATTGCATATGTCTCTTGGTGAGTATGGAAGATAAAATACATTTGCCCCCCCCCCCAAGGCACA
>NW_015159785.1:61755-62658 GCF_001447785.1 Gekko japonicus
CTGCAGCCTCTCCTGTGCTCTGAAGCCCTGACTGCTACGTCACATTGGCTGTCATACGGGGGCCACCTCAGCAGCATATAAGGATACAGAGCCCATCTTTTTCTTCAGGGGAACTGATCTCTGCCATCTGGAAAGCAGTTATAATTCTGAGTGATCTCCAGCCCTCACCTAGAGATTGGACACATTTTACCTCAGAACATCAAACTGTTTAGAATGTTAGAGGCAAAAGCCAATCAAGTCGCATATGCAAACGACCTCTGTGTTCCAAGGCAAAGGCCAATGAGGCTGCATATGCAAATAACCTCTGTGTTCTGACTGGCTATGGGGGGGAGTGGAACAGCAAAATGTTTAGAATGTTGGAGGCAGGACTCAGGCAAAGCAGCCAGTGGATAGGGAGACCCTCTGAATGACAGATCAGAGAGCGAACTGATTTTGGAGCATGTGGAATGTTCTAGAGAAGTGCCACCACCATTCGGCTTTTATTTATAAGGGAGATTTGAAGTAGCAAGTGAGAAGGAAGCTACTACTATGCTATTATATTGGGAAAAATATAGGAGTAGTAGGTTTTGGGAAAAAACAATTGTATCCTATAGAATAATGGAATAGCGTCTGCAGCTCAGGTTTAAGGGTTTTCCAACCTCAAAACTGAAGGTGTCTTTACTGCTTTCATTTTCTATGACCTTTTGCATGTTTCTATATCCTTTTGCACATCCAAGGAGAATAGAATTTGGGGGGCAGCAACAAACTGTTCAGTGTTGCACCAATAGGCAATGTTACTTCCAGTGCAAAACTGGAAGTCCCATCAGTACACTGGGGTGACACTCTAGGGCTGCAGTCACACACACTAAATAATCCACTTTCAATCCACTTTCAGTGTACTTTCCAACTGGATTTTACTGTGTG
>NW_015159785.1:62763-92019 GCF_001447785.1 Gekko japonicus
CTGTCATATCACCTACTGCCAAATCCTTCAACTAAAAATGCTGCAGATGGAACCTGGGACCTTCTGCATGCCCAGCAGATGATCTCTCACTGAGATGCACCCCTTCCCCAAAAGGCCCTCAAAGCTGTTATTATAGAGATTAGGTCCCTCATAAATCCTATCTTAAAAACCATGTCAGCAACAGTGGATGGAAGAAGGAAGGAAGGGACTGGATTTATACCCTGTCCCTCACTCAGAGTCTCCGAGTGGTCCACAAACTCCTTTCCACTCCCCCGAGCAGACACTGTGAGGCAGGCAGGGCTGAAAAAGCTCTTTCCAGAACTGTCCTTGAGAGAACACCTCTGACAGGACTGGCACCCCTGAAGACAGGAGTAAAATAAGAAGAGGATATTGGATTTACACCCTGCCCTTCACTCGGAGTCTCAGAGTGGCTTGCAAACACTTGTTCCCTTCCCCTCCCTGCAACAAACACCCTGTGAGGTAGGTGAAGCTGAGAGAACACTTTCAAGTACTGCCCTTGAGAGAACAGCTCATGTCAGAACCAAGACTCGCCCAAGGTCATCCAGCTGCTACAAGTGGAGGAGAGCGGAATCAAACCCAGTTCTCCCGGATTAGAGCCCACACACCTAACCACCACCCGACAGCACAGAGATGGGCAGCCAGTGCATCAACACAGGGCGACTGAGGTTTCTGCTCCTGATGCCAAACCCCCACAGAAATTATTCCTGATATAGAAGTCCTAAGTCATTCTGCGGAAGTTTTCAGAGATGCTGGATAAGGCCCCTTCTAAAAACCATAACATCAAAAGGGCCGCCCCAGCCAAAACAGCCTCCCGATGACCACCCTGGAATGCAGACAGAGGCTTCGAGCCCAGCCCACCCCCTGTTAGGTATAACCAGCCACCGCAGGCCTGCTTACCAAATAGCGCCACTTCCCCTATCAAGTGGCCGGGGGCGTTAGTGCTCCTTTTGGCCATCTAAAATGGTCGCCTCTGCACCAGCCAAATGCCACCTAAAATAGTAGCCCAGAAAACCCCCTCATAAAATAGCCACCCCTAAAGCAATGGGGGGGGTAGATGACAGACCCCACACCCTCTAATAGCCTACTTAGGTGTTATTTCTGGGCAGGAAATTGATGAGGGGGGGCTTTATCAGTGATTACCATTGAATCGTGCCGACTAAGCCTTTAATCTGGGCGGAAAGGGTAGGGGCCAGGAATGGCATTAAGCAGCCTTACCAACTGCCACTGCCCCCAGATCCTAAAGGCCCAAGTTAACTCCCCCCCCCTTAGGAATGAGGCAAATGAAGCCCCAGGCCAGAGAGGGCACTGCTGCTGACACTTGGAGACCACTGCCACAACACAGTCACTGCCCGGAGCCTTCTGAAGGTGAAGATAACTGCCGCCGCTCTGCGCAGACGGCCACTGTCCTCTGAAGATTGCACTGCCATCGGGAGACCAGCTGTCTCCATTCCAGAGCCTGAGGCCCTTGCCTTCACTCCCTGCATGCTCAGAGCTGCTCACGGCTGGAGCACATTGGAGCAACTGCCAAATGGCAGAAGCAGAGCCCGGCTGTTTACTCAAGCCAGCTCCACCCCCTGCCTGGGTCTTGACTCCAGGAGTCAGGCTCTGTTGCTGCCTGTCTTCCTCGGAGCGGCAAATCAGCCCCCGGCGACCAGCGGCGTTGCCGGGTCACCGGGAGCTGTAATATACCAAAACTTATCTCCTGCATACCTTAGCAGAGATATCTGCTTGCTTAGCCGTAGTGCATATTTACTATAATTATCATTTTGCATGTAACATTGTTTAAATCAGAAATGGATATGAAATCAGATTTCTCATCTATTCTTTCATTTACATGAGAGGCACTGAGAAAGTGTCATCTTCACCCATCAGCCGAGATTCTGCCTGAGCAAGAACACAAACATAAGATGCCACCTTGTGAATATGGTTCTGTATAAAAATAGTATGTCGGTTTCCATGTTTGTAATCTTCTTTTGCCCTGATCTGTATGGCCCAGGCTAGCCTGCTCTCATCAGATCTTGGAAGCTAAGCAGAGTCAGCCCTGGTTAGTACATGGATGGGAGGACACCAAGGAGTCCAGGATCTTAATGCAGAGCCAGGCAATTGCAAAGCACCTCTGCAGGTCTCTAGCCTTGAAAACTCCACAGGGTCACCATGGGTCACCAATCTCCTGTTGATTTTCAGGTGCAAAGGCTGGCAGGACTAGGGATGGTCATAAACTACAGTTTTGTGATGTATTTTGGCTGGTTTATGGTTCACGAAGTAGTGTTCATGGCAGGCTGACCAACAAGAACATTCCACGAATTTTCATGCTGTTCATGGAGGTTCAATGAATGGATACATTTCCAGACAGACTGTCTCCACTCAATTAAACTGTTTACAAAAACTTCAAAGCAACAGGAAGGTGGAATTCTCTAGCCTTGTAAATACCAATAGGAGTCCTCTGAAGCTTAACAGGCACTGCTGTCTGCCAGTAACAAAATTCCCCTTTCTGGTCTATGGGATCAGAATGCTATATATGAGCTCAGCTATGCAGCCTCCCCTCTGTTGGCTAGTGGCAGTTAGACAGAGAGGCAGGGAACTCTTTAAAAGCAGAGCACATTAATTTATTCCTGATCCTGATTGTGAACACCACTACCCCAATGCTCCCTCTAAGCTGCAGAGTCTTGAGAGCAAAAATTCTACTTTGTGAGCTATTGGCATTAAAGTTGTGAGTGAGCAATTTGTCTACTGCATAAATTAGTTTGCTCTGAAGCCATTGTTCCTGAGCTAAAACAAAAATGTGTGAGCTGGAGGCTAAAAACTGTGATCTAGCTTGCACTAACTCAGCTTAGAGGGAACACTGCTCTACCCTGCTGGGGCTTGGGTGTTAGGTGGACTCAGGACTCTGAACCACCCCACCTCTCTGCTCATGCCAATTGGCGGGGCTTAGCTACTGTGTGCCTTGGCTGAGGACCCACATTTTATACCCTCCTTATTTAGAACTTCTCTCCCATTCTGGGGTTTGGGTGTTAGGTGGACTCAGGGCTCCTTAAATACATACAAAGAAGAGAGACTTTGAGCACAGGAAGCCTTTCTTATCCCTGTTTGACAAAATTCTCTTCTACATATATCTATTAAAAATATAGGTGTTCCCCTCCCTTGTAGCTATTTCTGGCATAAATGGATTTAAGCAGCATTCCCAAAAATGCTGGTACAGCATTGTCCTCAAAGTCAATGGTAAGTGTGTCTTGGGTATTATTTTAAGTAAAAAAAAAAAGGAAAGCAGTATATAAGTTTTAAACATGAATAAATGGATTTCTCCTATTTGCACATTTGGGCAAGAAGACAATGTAGCTGTCTGGAAGCTAATAAAAATGGTTTGAGTTCATATACATCATCCTAGGGTGTTTTTCAGTTAATAGCTTTAATAAAAGACCAGATAATTTGTACATGCCTGGTGGTGGTGGAGGAGGCAGAGTGCAAGAAAATGGTGCAGTCTGTTAACTCCTTCAGTTATCTCCCCACTCCCGAGGATTATCTTCACACAGGCGTCTGGGATAATTTCCCATTTCTTGGTAAGAAGGACGCTGGATGGAGTAGAACCCCATTTCTTTCATTTTCCTTTACGATCAGCTTGCACTGATATGGCTAAAAGGAGTGTGAAAGAGACATGCTATGCTCCCTCCATGCAGCTTAAGTGGGTTTAACAACAGAGGGGAAAGCAGCAGTGATTTGGAAAGAGGGAAACCATGGATATTTTGTCCCCAAGACCCCATACAAACCAGCAACCACCCCTATTTATAATGGATTTGATCTCTTTCTTCTTACTGACTTGAATTTTCTCATCCCAGATTCACTTGTACATCTTTTAGAACAATAGGCCCTAGGAAAAGCAATTTCATGGAGGCTGCTCTGCGTGTTTAACCATATCTGTAAAGCAGTTTCCAAAACCGTTGCAGCAATTTTGAAAAAGCCAGTATATATGTTTTTTGAAAATCACAAAAGTCATTGATGTGGTTCCCAAAGTTGCCCAAATGATTGGAGATCCGCTTCATAGCAATCATGTGGGGGGACTTCAGTAGAAGAGTTTGCTTCCACATTGGTGCTTCGTGTGTTTTTCTACCTCATATTCTTTTTATCCTTTGAAAATACCCCCTTGACAATTCTGGAGGATGCAGGCCCTTGATCTAGCATCACATTTGGTGTGATTCAGCTGCCAGCACACCAGGCATCTAAGTACAAGTCAGTGACCAGCATGGACCAGCAGAACACCCACTATGAGGAAAATAGCAAGATATAATGAGCATATCACACATTCCAATTCATCTTCTCTTGTAGCCAGCAAATCAAATGTTTCTGTGGCTTCAATAAAATCCAACAGATCGAATGCTTGGCAAGATCTCAGCAGCTCCTAATTAAGATCTTCCAGTCACAGCGTGTAAAATGTCATGAATCAGAAGACATAAGATTAATAAATCATTTCAGTGACAATTTGACTCATGCTTTCAAAATTCCTGAAGGGGTATGAAGGAGGTAAACTTTTATTCTTTTTAATTCTTTCGCGTCTCACTAAAAATGTTGTGAATGGAGTGGAAGTTATTAGTATATACTTGACATTTGCAGCATGACTATTTTTTTAAGGTCCTCTCAATACTGTTAGTACAGGGTTGAAACATATTGGGCATTTTTATTTCTATTCAAGAAGTTTAATTAAGATCTTCCAGTCACAGCGTGTAAAATGTCATGAATCAGAAGACATAAGATTAATAAATCATTTCAGTGACAATTTGACTCATGCTTTCAAAATTCCTGAAGGGGTATGAAGGAGGTAAACTTTTATTCTTTTTAATTCTTTCGCGTCTCACTAAAAATGTTGTGAATGGAGTGGAAGTTATTAGTATATACTTGACATTTGCAGCATGACTATTTTTTTTAAGGTCCTCTCAATACTGTAAGTACAGGGTTGAAACATATTGGGCATTTTTATTTCTATTCAAGAAGTTTTCCGTTTGAAACACCCCCTTGAAGTTTGCTTCTCTTTTGCTTTCCTTGCCAACTTTAGTGCTACCCTCTTTTCCTTCTTGCTAAGAATAGGATAAACATCAGCAGTCTGGGCCCTTGGTCAATAAAGCTACGACACTAAAATCAGAGAGGAAATATTCCTGCAGAACTCCACTGCTATGGATGGGCATGAACTGGCTCACTAAGTAAAGTTTGTCATGAATTTTGGCTGGTTTGTGGTTTGCGAAGCGATGTTCATGGCAGGGTGCCCAGCATGAACATTTCATGAACTTTGGTGCTCTTTGTGGTGGTTCATGAATGGATACATTTCCAGGCAGATTGTCTCCACTGAATTAAACTGTTTACAAAACTCCAAAGCAACAGGGGAGGTGGAATTCTCCAGCCTTGGAAACACCAATAGGAGCCATCCAAAGCATAACAGGCACTGCTGGGTGCCAGTAACAGTTCCCATTCCACTCTGTGGGATCAGAATGTTATATATATGCTTAGCTCAGCTCCCCACTCTCTCCTCTGTCAGCTGTTTGCAGTTACACAGAGAGGCAGGGAACTTGTTAAAAGCAAACTAGCAGAGCACATTCCCTCCTAATTGAGAACTTCTCCCCTGCTGGGGTTTGGGTGTTAGCTGGACTCAGGGTTCTTAGCCATCTCATCTCTCTGCTCACCCAAGCAAAGGATTGCCTCAGCCGAGGACCCAGATTTTGATTCTGAACTCCTCTCCCCTGTTGGGGTTTGGGGGTGCTAGGTGGACTCAGGGCTCTGAGTCATTTCATCTCTCTGCTCACGCTGAGCAAAAGGGCTTACTTATTAAGTGCCTCGGCTTGACGACCCATACCCTCCTGATGGTAAACTTCTCTCTCCTGCTGGGGGACTTAAGGTGGATTCAGGGCTCTGAGCCACCCCAGCTCTCTGCTCATTCCAAGCAAAGGGTGCCTTGGCTGAGGACCCATATCCTCCTGTTTGTGAACTCCTCTCCCCTATTGGGGTTTGGATGTTAGGTGGACTCTGAGCCACCTTGTCTGTCTGCTCACATTGAGCAGAGGGGCTTAGCTACTGGGTGCCTTGGCTGACGACCCATACCCTCCTGATTGTGAATTCCTCTCCCCTGCTGGGGTTTGGAAGCATTTTCCTGGTTCATGCTCATCCCTGTACACTGCAGAATATACCTTTAGAAAGGAATAGTGGTGAAGTAAAGAATGAGTTAAGTTGGCCCAGTACAGAACGTTTGTGAGAATAGCACTGAGCAGTTACATAGCCCTTTCAATTCACCTTCAGAAGTCACAACAAACCTTTATTCATGAAGATGGGCACAAATGCAACTAATTGTGATGCAAGCATACTCCCCTCTCCTCACCTCATTTACAGAGCACAGTCAATAGCATCCTGGTTTGGGAAAACTTGAACCAAACTCCAATTTGGTTTGACATTAGAATCTAGGTTCTTGAGCTTCTTTCCTCTCCATCAACCAAGAATCTAAACTTTGATTTAATCCTAGTTTAGCTTTCAGTTGCACTCCACATGCAAGTTCAGGAAGGAGGGAGCATGAGACTATGACAGCATCCTTCAGTCATGCTTGAGATAAACAAACAGAGGTGTGTTGTGTCATCTGCATGTGGACATTGCCTTCCTGCAGGATTGTTGACTGTGCCCTTTGCCAAGTGTGTAGATCCATAGTGAGGAAATGGCACTCCCAGTTTTATATTAAGGGCTATAGAAGGACTTTCACAACCCTTCAAAGCTAGATTCTTCCAGAGGTTTTCCTCTGACTAAATTCAGTTTTGGATAGATATATGGAAATATGGATATTTTAAACTTGCTGTAGACCAATGGTATGGCTCCATTTTTATCTTTGACTAATTGTAAGCCATTTTGAGCTCTGGTTAAGACTGAATACATTTCTAAATACATAAATGAGGTACCCCAATTGTATTCTTCTCTTGTTGCAGATAGGGGCAGTGGTAGAGGTAAGATCTGACCTGGGGACCTCAACAGTCACAGTTAGCCACCACATTATCCCAGCTCACAATATTTAGTAGTTGTGAGTATGACAATATTCGGCAGAGGCATCTACTAAGAATAGATCTTGAACCTTACTGTAATGTCTGTGCCTCCAAAAAGAGGCCTGGGAGCATGCAAGGAAAATAACTTCAGATTTATGTCCACACTTCTATACTTCTGTGCCTTGAAAGATGTGAAAATAATTTGGAGCTTCTCTACGTGTCTTTTTGAAGTTGCTTATAGAGCTGAGAACATTTACAAATGGACCATGAATTGAAGAAGTTAAACTTCCATTCAGTGTAATAACATAATAATCGTACTTCACCATCACCATTGCGTCAGCTCAGAGCCACTCAGCAACGCGATTCACAGCCTTTTACATTGTGGTGCTCAGGAGAAATTGTGGCTCTCTCAGTCACTTGCTGATACCAATTTGCAAAGCACTTTGCAGAGCTAATCAATTGTATGTGGTGTGACTTTGATGCCGCATTAATTAGCTGATGCAATGAATGTTACCAAAGCTTCTGCTTACCATGTTTGTATACCTTTCCACTGATGCAATCTGGAGGATGTGAACAGGACACTTGGATGTGTGAGACCCACCATCTGTTCATTTGATCTTTGTTCTTCCTGACTGATTAAGTCTGCCAGACGGGGATGGGCCCAATGGATCGGGCATATTATAAATGCTTCCTTAGCAGAAGGAATAGTGCTTCCATCCTTGATGAAGCTCTTGTCAGACCATTATTTAGAAATAAGGTCATTATTTTTTTTAAAAAATCTACCCTTTACACTATGGATCTGGGCAACTATGGGTAAGTCTCAGTTTTGCCATTTTTGCCATTTGCCAGTTTTGCCAACGTACCTTTGAGGATAGTATTAGATTTCATTGAGACAACAAGTAGCTGGCATATCTATTCTATTAAATGTAATTGCTGATTTCCCTCCTTTATTTGTTTATTTATTTTTGGCATTTTTACCCCACCCTCCCCGCAAGCGGGCTCTTTGACTCTTCCTTTCCCAAAGCCTCATTCTCAGTAGCAAGCCAGATGTTTTTTTCCTATGGGCCAGCTCTTTCTGTTTCTCCCAGCCACTGAAATGGGGGGGGGTCCTTTCCCAAAGCCTCATTCTCAGATTCTTCCTTTCCCAAAGCCTCATTCTTTGATTCTTCCTTTCCCAAAGCCTCATTCTCAGTTTCTCCCAGCCACTGAAATGGGGGGGGGGCAACAAAATAGAGTGGCAATGGACATTGGGGATGGCAGGAGTTTGGTGGACAGGGATATGGGAGGTGCTGTTGGTAGTCACAACATTTCATTTACGGAGAAAGCCCACAGGTGATGTCACACCTCCCTAGGAAGCATGGGAATCTGAGTATTTCCTCAATGGAACAGGAAATGTTAGGTGTTGTTTTGGTTCAGAAATATTTGAATGCATACCAACAAAGACACTTGCATGACCAACTGCTTATTGCCACTGGTTGAGCTGTTATGATCATTTGCTATTAGCTAGCCTGCTCTGCCCCTACAGAAGAGCAGAGCAGACAGTTCACTTCACTAACAAAGGAGGAGTAGAAGAAGTAGCAGAGGAAGATTGGAAGATGAAGTGATTCAGAAGAAAAGATGTAGAGAGGACCAGGAAGGGAAGCTTGAAATTGAAGAGCTGTGGGGGAAAGGGACAGAGAGGATTAGTGCACATGGTACAGGTGAATGAGGAATGCTGAAGTTCACATCTTCATTTGAAATAACTATATACATCTTTAGCTGCAGACCTCTTGTCATTTTGGGCCAACTGTGATTTAGTATGGAGAAGTACCTGTGCAAATGGTTCCTATTAGATGCCAAATCCATGTTTTTTTCTGGAAATGACTATTTGTTTGTGAGCAACAATGAACAAAACATTCTAGTTTTTGTCTGCAGATGCTGTCTACAAGACCTATTTGGCTTTTGCATTTCAAGCTAATATTTATTTTCAGGGAAAGAAAAAAAAGGGAAAGATAACTTCCTCAGTCAATGGATTTTTGCCTTTTTAAAAACAGTGCCGTTGTTCAATGTTAGGAGGAATTTTTTAGTCTGGGTATTCTGTGCTGCAGTAATTTGAGTATTGGACTAAGAGCTGGGAGATCCAGGTTGAAATCTCTGGTCTGTCATGCAAGCTTGTTGGGTAATCCTGGGCCAATCACACACTCTCAGCCTAGCCTACTTCACAGGGTTGTTATGAGGATAAAATAAAGGGGAGGGGAACGATATAAGCTGCCTTGGATCCTCATTGGGGTGTACGATGGGGTATAAATGAGCTATATAAATACATTTTCTTTTGGATCTGATACGTAAACTTTGGAATTGGACTATGGCAATACAAGGGGAAGGCATGCTACAGCTGATACTGTAGATCGTTATCAGCACTGGAGTAATCTTAATGCAAGTATTAGCTTCTACAGGCTTGGAAATGTCAAGTTTTTCTTGTTCTTTCTTAAATGTTAAGCACTACCTCATTGAATTCTTTCAGTTCAAATGGAAACTGCTTTCCCATGAGGTGCTCTCAACTTTCAGTAGAGGAAATTGGAATCTTTCTAGTAATTGCAGTCTGGGGTCAGGTGTTTAGCCTGTTAACTTGTAAATAGCAGGCTACAGCAGATGTAAAGTCTCCAATTACTTGTTGGCCACCCTGGCAAAGATTATTACATCTCAAATCGCCCTTCTATATTTTGGGGTTTTTTTAAAGTAAAATCTGGCTTGTATAATTAAAACAGCCTTCCAATGATGAAGGAACTGACCTTGTTAAACTTATTAGAGATACCTCAACACTGCTTTGAGAAATAATGTGGGAAATCTTCCACTCCCTCCAGTTTGCAGTGGCATGATTCATCTTGCTGTTTCACACTTTAAAAGTTAATTTGCAGTAGGCTTAGGCTAAAAAGATAAATATCCAATTATATAAATATATTCCAAATTTAGATTCCCTCAATCTAAATGTACAGGAAATTGGAGTGGGGCAAAATAGCACTGGAGTCTGCATCAATGTATTTGGAACTGATTGAATTAGGAGAGTAGGCAGGGGAAGTAACTCAGAAACACAGGAGAAGATAGATTGTGAAGGAAAAGCTACGGGAAGCTGAGAGAGAGTTCAGGAGACCAAAGCAGAGTTATTAATAAATACTTTTCTTTATTAATCCTCTCTGACTCTCAGTTAATAGCTACTCCACTTGAAACATGGTGGCAGCAGTTTAACAGCAGAACCCAGCTAAAGCAACACAGCAGGAACAACTAAAGCAGCAAAGAGTTTTGCAGCATGAAGCAAGGCCTGAAGCCTCCAGCACCACTGTATTTTACTGCAGTCAATCTGCTTCAGGCATGGAAGTGCTGGAGAGAGGAATTTAGACAGTATATGGATCTTGTCTTGGAGGGAGAGGAGGAACAGCAAAAGGTAAAGCTATTGTGTTAACTCACAGGAGAGTAGGGAAGAGCGATATGCAACTCTCTTGGCTTTGACACTGGTTGTATCCTGGAGAAATTACTAGGGATGGGCATGAACTGGTTGACAAACTAAAGTTCGTCATGAATTTGGGCCAGTTCGTGGTTCGCGAACTGAAGAATTGCCATAAACTTTCGCTAATTTTGATGCAGTTTGTGGCATTTCTTGAAGAGCAGAAAGTAAAAAGCAGTGGGGAGCAGAAAGCGGGGTTTAAAACTTAAATGGCTCACAAACCAATACAAACTGGGTTGGTTCATGAACCAACCTCCCCTTTCGTATGGGTTTGTGGTTCAGTTTATGGTTCAGCCAACAACCAAACCCCAAAAATGTGGTTCATGCCCATCCCTAGAAATTACTCAAATCACCTGATGAATACTGTATACCCAAACAGAATGAAACTGTGGAATGCTATACTTTCTTTATGAGGATGCAGGATGCTAAAGAGGGGCTGGATGCTTATGTAACTATGTTAAGGACTCTAGCAGAAGCCTGTAATCTTGGAGTGATCACAGAATCCCTTTTCAAAAACAGAACTGTGTGTGGAACAGGAGATTAGAGGCTCTGTGAATGACAGTTGCAAGAAGCAGATTTAACACTGGCTCGTTGCATGGAAATTGCCAGGGCAGACAGAGTCAGAATGTTAACAGGCCCACCAGAGATGCAAGTGCATATTGTAGAATGGCAATTAGGGCTGCACCATAAGCAGCAAAAGCAACCTAGTGAAGGGGCACCCAGAATACAATGTTTATAATGTGGGAAATGACATGAAAGGGGAAAAGACAAATGCTCAGCATATGGACAGCAATGCAATGGTTGGGGAAACCAAAGCCATTTCCAAAGTCAGTGCAGGAACAAAAGGAAACTTCAGAGATCAGCAGTAAGGATGGTGTAAGAAGACAGTGATGGCTCTGAAAGTTATGAGGATGTCCTAACTTTGGGGTTTCTAAACCATGATGTCCACATAGTGGGAGATACTGTAAAGTCTAATATGTACCCTACTGTACTGTTTGCCATTCTGTTACTGAACAGACAGCTGGTTTGTTTTTAGCTGGAATGTGGGGGGCCTTGTAATTTGCTTCCACTGGCACTGGTTAATGAAAAGACATACATTGATCCATATGATCAGGTGCTCATCATGTACAAGAGCATCCTGAAACCTGTGGGTAAATACAGACTTAAGATTTGCAAACCAAAGTTGCTGATGGACCTGTAGGCAGCATTTGACATGGTCGACCATCAGTTACTGATCCACCGCCTCACTGACATAGGAATGCAGGGGACAAGGTCAGGGACAAAGGGTGGCACTAGGAAAACAGCAGTCCAGAAGGCACCCACTGGATTGTGGTGTGTCTCAAGGGGCAGTGCTTTCCCTAATGCTATTTAACATCTATATGCACCCCCTTGCCCAGATTCCCCAGAGGCATGAGCTGGGATGTCACCAGTATGCTGATGACACCCAGCTCTATCTGATGTTGGGTGGCCAGTCCGATTCCAAACCAGAAGATCTGGATCGAGTGCTACAAGCCATGGCTGGTTGGCTTAGACTGAGCCAAGTGAAACTGAATCCAATGAAGACGGAGGTTCTGTGCCTGAGCCAGGGCAGTTCAGGGGTAGGGATCCCACTCCCGACCTTCGATGGGGTGCCTTTGGTGCCAGTGCCAGAGGTTAGGAGTTTGAGAGTGCTCTTGGATGTCTCCTTAACAATGGAGGCCCACATAGCAGTCACTACCAAATCAGCCTTCTACCATTTTCGGCTGATGAGGCAGTTGGTTCCCTCCATCGACCACAACGACCTGACAACAGCGATCCATGTGATGGTCACCTTGAAATTAGACTACTGTAATGCTCTCTACATGAGGCTGCCCTTGTCACAAATTCGGAAGCTGCAGCTAGTGCAGAATGCTGCGGCCAGGCTCCTGATGGGCCTCCCCAGGTGGGAGCACATCCAGCCTGTGCTGAAGACACTACACTGGCTGCCAATAGCATACTGAATTCACTTCAAGGTGCTGGTTCTTACATTTAAAGCCCTATATGGCCATGGTCTGACATACCTGAGGGACTGCCTTTCCCCATAAATACTCCAGCACTATGGTCAGGGTCTCAAAATTGACTGGCCCTCCCAGGTCCCAAGGACACCAGGCTTGCTACTACTAGGACCTGGGCCTTCTCAGTGGTGGCTCCATACTTGTGGAATGAGTTCCCGGAAGAGATAAGGGCTCTGCAGGATCTTTTACAATTCTGCAGGGCCTGCAAGACAGAGTTCTTCCACCAGGCTTTCAACTAAGGAGTTGCTGCTACCATTACCACCAACAATCCTAATCATAGAACCCTAGCCCTTGATTCTGACATCTACCGCCTGCGCCGCCAATCATATCAGGAAGTTCATTGAGTAGAACATCCAGTCAGACTTTTGTATGCACTCATACAGTATGCCATCATTAAGCAATTAATTAATCATTGCCAACACTTTATGACACTGAATTGTTTATAATGGAACTGTTTTTATATGATTTATTGTGGATTTTAATTGTTATTTATGTATCAAATTGTGTAAGCCGCCCTGAGCCTCTCTTCACAGGGAGGGCGGGGTATAAATTAAATAAATAAATAAATTTTATCTCTTGATACAGGTGAGCAATTATGCTTGTAAGATTAAATGTGCTACCATCTGAGATCTCTGAAGGCCATATATTAGGCATACTGTTTTCAGATAGATATCGTAGTTCTGGCTTAGGGATCATAGAAACTGTGAAGCATTTTTTATTTGAATGTCCATGGTATAAGTAGGCTAGAGAGAAATGGATCAAGCCACTTATGTGCCAGTGAAATGAGCCTCCCCAAGATATTTTAGTTAATAAAATTTTAATGGAGTTCAGGCAGCTTGGGACACGGCATCTTCTCTAATATAGTGTAGCCTGTCCTCTCTGGCTTGAATTCTTTCTTCCTTTTATTTTTAGCTGGGATTGATTGATACTACTCAAGACCTGTAGGTCAGAGAAGTAGAGGGAGGAAGGGAGGGAGGAATGATGGAATGAAATTCATAGACCACTTCTAAGGAGCAGAGCAGTTCAAGCCATGCATTTGATTCAGGTACAACATCAGAATATTTTGCATGCAGTACAAACCATTCGTCACATCCAGCTTGCTGCAGGATCAACAACAGTGCTACACAAGAAATTTGGGGAAGTTTTACAAGGAGGACATTTTGCAGGAAAACTGAAACGTTAGACAGCCCCCAGTGTGCAGTGTAGAACCCCTAAAAGGAAGATACCTATTCCACTGAGAGGACCACTGAAACCTCTGAAGGAGCACTAGCCAGCCTATAAGCCAAAGGCATAATTGCTCCTATCGCTACCAGCACAGACTGGATCAGCAGCATAGTTGTTGTGGTGGGAAAACAATCAGTAAAGCTGCACACTTGTATTGATCCTAAACCTTTGAACAAAGCATTGAAACATAACCATTAACTCCAGCCAGCCATTGACGATGTGATATGTGACCTATCCCATGCTAAAGTTTTCTCAGTGCTTGATGTAAAGAATGAATTCTGAAACACAGAACTGGACACTGAGTCAAGCTATTTGACCACATTTGCAAATCCTTTTGGCAGGTATTGTTGGCTACATCTGCCAATGGGCATTAGCCCTGCCCTAGAAGTGTTCAAGTGGAGGCACAATCAGAAGCTAGAGGATATTCCAGGCATAAGAATAAGTGCAGGTGACATTCTAATTGTGGGGCAAGGAGATACAGAAGCAATATGAGATAATGACAAAAAGTTGCATCTCTTCTTGGAACGATGCAGATAATGGAATATAAAACTAAACCCTTATAAAGTCAGACTAAGATTAAAGGAAGTGACTTAAATTGGACATCTCTAAATGTCAAAGGGTCAGAAAACTGACCATGGAAAAGTTGAAGCAATTAAAGACATGCTAAGAGCAATAGATTTTAAGAGTGTCAAAAGTTTCTTGGGAATGGTCAACTACTGGGCAAAGTTTTGCAAGAAGTTACTGTGAACCACTCTGACAGAGCTGACACACAAAAACCACTCCAACAGAGCTGACACATAAATAGGGAGTTGCCCAAAATGACTGACACAACCACTTTTAACTTCTTTGATATGAGGGGACATGTGAGGAAGAAACTGAAAGGAAAAGTAGAAAGGGTCAAAACAATTGGGGAAGCTTGGAGACTATTTAAAACTACAATCCTAGAAGTTCAGAAAAAAATATATACTGCAGGTTAGGAAAGGCACAAATAGGTATAGAAAAAAGCCTACATGGTTAACAAACAAAGTAATGGAAGCTGTAAAAGGTAAGAAGGATTCCTTTAAGCAGTGGAAAGCGAGTCTCAGTGAGGTTGATAAAAGGGAACACAGGCTGTGGCAAATAAAATGTAAGTCTGTGTTTAGGGAGGCAAAAAGGGAATATGAGAAGCATATAGCAAAAAACATAAAGACATACAATAAAACTTTCTTCAAATACATGAGAAGCAGGAAACCAGCCAGGGAGGCAGTAGGGCCCTTGGATGACCAAGGGGTAAAAGAAGTACTGAAGGATGATAGGGAAATGGCTGAGAAGCTGAATGTATCTTTTGCCTCTGTCTTCACTGTGGAAGATGAGAAGTGCTTGCTCACTCCAGAACCACTGATTTTGGGAGGGGTGTTGAAAGACCTGAGTCAGATTGAGGTGACAAGAGAGGAGGTCCTACGACTGATAGACAAAAACTGATAAATCACCAGGCCCGGATGGCATACATCCAAGAGTTCTGAAAGAACTCAGATATGAACTTGTGGATCTCCTGACAAAAATATGTAATCTTTCATTAAAATCTGCCTCCATTCCTGAAGACTGGAAGGTAGCTAATGTCACTCCCATCTTTAAAAAGGGTTCCAGAGGAGATCCGGGAAATTACAGGCCAGTCAGTCTGACGTCGATACCGGGTAAATTGGTGGAAACCATTATTAAGGAAAGAATTAGTAGGCACATAGATGAACAAAACCTATTGAGGCAGACTCAACATGGGTTCTGTAAGGGAAGATCTTGTCTCACTAACCTGTTAGTGTTCTTTGAGGGGGTGAACAAACATGTGGACAAGGGGGATCCAATAGATATTATTTACCTTGACTTCCAGAAAGCTTTTGATAAAGTTCCTCATCAAAGGCTCCTAAGTAAGCTCAAAAATCATGGGATAGAAGGACAAGTCCTTTTATGGATCAAAAACTGGCTAGTTCATAGAAAACAGAGAGTGAGTGTAGGTGGGCAATTTTCTCAGTGGAGGGTGGTAAGCAGTGGGGTACCGCAGGGATCAGTACTTGGTCCACTGCTTTTTAACTTGTTCATTAATGATTTGGAGATGGGAGTAAGCAGTGAAGTGGCTAAATTTGCGGATGATACAAAGTTGTTCGGGGTGGTGAAAACCAGTGAGGATTGTGAGGCACTCCAAAGGGATCTGTCAAAGTTGGGCGAGTGGGCGTCAACATGGCAAATGGGGTTCAATGTGGCCAAGTGCAAGGTGATGCACATTGGAGCCAAAAATCCTAACTATAAATACACGTTGATGGGGTCTGAACTGGCAGAGACTGATCAAGAGAGAGATCTTGGAGTTGTAGTAGATAACTCACTGAAGATGTCGAGACAGTGTGTGACTGCAATAAAGAAGGCCAATGCTATGCTGGGGATTATTAGGAAGGGTATTGTAAACAGATCAGCCAATATCATAATGCCGCTATATAAATCAATGGTGCGACCTCATTTGGAATACTGTGTGCAGTTCTGGTCACCACACCTTAAAAAGGATATTATAGCTTTGGAAAAAGTGCAGAAAAGGGCAACTCGAATGATAAAAGGGTTGGAACACTTTCCCTATGAGGAAAGGTTAAGGCGCTTAGGGCTCTTTAGCTTGGAGAAACGACGACTGAGGGGTGACATGATTGAGGTTTATAAGATTATGCATGGGATAGAGCAGGTAGAGAAAGAGGTACTTTTCTCCCTTTCTCACAATACAAGAACTCGTGGGCTCTGAATGAAATTGCAGAGCAGTCGGGTTAGAACAGATAAAAGGAAGTACTTCTTCACCCAAACACATGGATTTCATTGCCTCAGGAGGTGGCGGCGGCTACAAGCATGGAAAGCTTCAAGAGGGAATTAGATAAGCATATGGAGCAGAGGTCCATCAGTAGCTATTAGCCACAAGGTATAGATAGGAACTCTCAGGATGGGGCAAGTGATGCACTGTATTCTTGGTGCTTGTGGGGGGCAACAGTGGGAGGGCTTCTAGTGTCCTGGCCCCACTGCTGGACCTCCTGATGGCACCTGGTATTTTTGGCCACTGTGTGACAGAGTGTTGGACTATATGGGCCATTAGCCTGAACCAACATTGGCTTCTCTTATGTTCTTATGTTCTAAACATATGGAGTGGATCAGAAAATCATCAGGAGGTATTTGAGAAGATCCAGGATACTGTAGCAAAGAATATTGTACTTAATACTGTACAGACCAAGCAAACAGCTAGTGTTTGTGATGCATCTGAGATAGGACTAGGAGCAGCCCTGTTACATAATCAACAACCAATCGCTTTAACCAGTAAAGCACTCTCAGAAACTGAAAGAGGACGTGTACATATTGAAAAAGAACTTTCGACTATACTGTCTGACCCACAAATCAAGCAGTCAACAAGACTTGCAAAGAAATTGCTTACTATGTATTACAGTCTGAAGCACTACAACACAATAAAGCAATTCCTATAAATCATAAGAAAATCCTAGTGCAAAGGTACATAATCAGTGTCGTCTGTGGATTATATAACAATGTTTCAAAATTGGATCTTCCTCAGGAAATGTTAGAGTAGTACAAAAGTTCTCTTGTTCATAAAGTGCTTTACAACAAGTCATGAAAGATAATACATTCAGATAGGATGCTGATCTCAGTAAATGTTCAGATTCAAATATGTTGCTAAGCTTCTAATGGATACCACCCAGGGATATGTCTGGTAATGGCAGACACCTTAAAAAGAGCTTACCTCACTAACATAGTGAGGAGGGCTCAGTTGAGAAGGCATAGAATTATTAATAAATATGCTGCAGTACTACTAATTTCCCAATCTCACTTATAGGAGGCCACCATTCAAGACAACTGTCTGCAGATAGTTAAGCAGATTATCCTTGCAGGTTGGCCTGCAGAGAACTATGAGCCACCAGAGCTGCGCCCTGTTTCTCCATGAGGGATGAACAGTGTCCAAGATGGGTTTCTATTTAAAGGTAATAGAGCTATTTCATAATAGTGGACTATTATTCAGATTTTTGGGAGATAGATCTGTTGCCAGACAGAAGATCCTACAGTTATTAGGAAGCTTAAGAACCATTTTGCCCACTATGGAATAACTGATACTGTATTCTCTGATCATGGATCTCACTTTGTATCAGAAGAATTCAGAACCTTCCAGACTCAGTGGGAATTTGATCACCAGACGTCCTCCCTGCCTATCCCCACAGTAATGAGAAAGCTGAATTAGCAGTCAAAATGGCAAAGGGAATTTTGGTCTAAGCAATCAAAATCTTAGACTGATCTATATCTGGCCATCCTTGATCACCAGAGCATACCTTCACAAGGTTTGGATGGTAGACCAGCACAAGGCCTGATGGGTTGAAGGACAAAGATTCGAAGGACAAAGATTTTAATGCCTATGCAGAGTCAGTTTGGTGTAGTGGTTAAGTGCGCGGACTCTAATCTGGGAGAGCCGGGTTTGATTCCCCACTCCTTCACTTGCATCTGGCTGGATGACCTTGGGCAAGCCATAGTTTTGGCACAGCTGTTCTTGAAAAAGAGCAGTTTCTGTCAGAGTTCTCTCAGCCCCACCTACCTCACAGGGTGTCTGTTGTGGGGAGGGAAAGGGAAAGGCGTTTGTAAACCACTCTGAGACACCTTTGGGTAGTGAAGGGCAGGATATAAATCCAATCTCTTCTTCTTCTTCTTCTATGTGAGGCAACGTATTACAACCAGATGGCCACAACAGGCAATCTGAATTTACAGCAGAACAAAAGTTAAAACAGGCAAGCTTATCACTACAACAAATCAGCTAAGGACCTTCCCAAACTACAAGTTAGTGAGCAGGTCTGGATACAGCTGACAGAGTGACAGAATAAAGAGTTGAGAAAGGCTGAAGTCAAACATCAGGTGACCACACAATCATTTTGTTGGCCATTTATTCTAATTCTTAGAATTAAGTCAATTTATTAAGAAGAGAACAAACTTTGTAAGAAAGAGAAGAGAGAAAGAAAAGTCTGTCTATGATTCCGTTTCAGATTCAACTGTAACTGTTTTAATTACTCGAGATTACTGTTCCAAACTTTTATCACTTTGTATTATTATTATTATTATTATTATTATTATTATTATTATTATTATTATTATTAATGATACAAATATATTTTGATGGTTTCTGTTTGTTGGCATATGGACTGACTTGTACTGTTATTTTTTTCTTTAAAGCTATTGTTATGCCAATAAAGGTTATTGGAATTGGAAGTCTGTCTAACTAGCTAGGAGGGAGTCAGTAACAAACAGTTATCAGCAGGAGCAGACGGGGGATCCTAACTGAGTCAATCAGGAAACAAGAAGGAGACTATTTGAACATAGTAGGAAGTCCCTAATCCCACTATGCTAACTAGTTGTCCCCTCTGCTGCTCTCTGCAGGAGGTTCTTACTATGATATGCTCCATTGCAATAGATAGCAACATATATAAGCTATGGCCTTTGACTCTTGAACTTAAAGTCTATGCAATCTAACACAGGTTTTGGAAATGCGATAGGTAGTTAAGGTAGTTTTTGTTTTCCTTGGTGCATGATTTTAGAGTGTTGTGTTACATGTAGATTAAACATTTTGTTCTGAAAGATATTAAATAAAACTTTATATAATTTTAAAAAAGGTTTGGCTACTTGTGTACATCAGCCCTGGGAACCCACAGAGTTCAGCCATGGACTCTTTGACAGCTTGTTTTTAATACTGCTGATCCTCATGTATTATTTTATAAGTTTTCTTATTGTGTGAACCACCTTCAAACAGGTCTCTGGAGAGGCAGCATATAAACTCTCAAATATATTACAAGGGAACAATGTCATAAATGGGAGATGTTCATCCCCCTACCCTTTCCCTTGTAAATGCTCTCAAAGCCATTTTTAATAGTTTTTCTTATCCTGGCTTCAGCACCAGAAATCAGTCTGGCCTAGAACAATGTGGCCTGAATAGCCAAGCTTAGCACAAGCTCCTTAGAGCATGGCAGCAGAGCAGTGCTGGTTACAGTGGGTACTTGGATGGGAGTTTACCGAGGAAGACTTGGGTTGCTGTGCAGAAGAAGTCAATGGTAAAGTTTACCCTTTAATTAAACATCTGATTAGCGATGCACAATGACAGGTCTGGAGAGCAATGCTCCCTCTAAGCTGTGGAGTCTCGCGAGCAAGAATTCTACTTTGTGAGCTACTGGCATTAAAATTGTGAGTGAGAGATTTGGCTACTGCATAAATTAGTTTGCTGTGGAGCCATCCTTCCTGAGCGAAGACAAACGTGTGAGCCGGAGGTTAAACAACTGTGAGCCAGCTCACATAGAGGGAACACTGCTGAAGAGGATAACTACGATTCCACTTAGGCAAGTGGCACCAGACAGACTCAAGCTGCTTACAAACAACTGAACTGCTCCACAAAGTATTGCTTCCCTGTTTTTCATCAACAAGCAAAACATGAGCCCACAGGCAAGTCCCCAATTACTGCACTGTAAGAAAAATACAGTACCCAGTGATGTGAGCATGCAGACTTCATCAATAGAGAGGACTTCTTCAAACATCACTGAAAATTAGGTATGATGTAGATGCTGCGGTGGCTCAAGTGGTTAAGACACTGAACTGCAGGCTGTGGAAGGTCAGTAGTTCAGCGGTTCAAGACCTGGGTGCCGCAAGACGGGGTGAGCTCCTGTCTCTAGTTCCAGCTCCTGCCAACCTAGCAGTTCGAAAGCAAGAAATTGCAAGTAGATAAATAGGAAACACTTCGGTGGGAAGGTAACAGCGTTCCATGCGCCTTGGTGTTTAGTCATGCCGGCCACATGACCACGGAAACGTCTTCGGACAGCGCTGGCTCTTCGGCTTTGAAACGGAGATGAGCACCGCAACCCTAGAGTCGGACTCGACTGGCTTTCGAGCAAGGGAACCTTTACCTTTACCTAGAAAACACCAGTTCTCAGTTATGTCTTGAAATGGCTCCAATTTTCTTTTTCTAAATAAATCTAGTTGCAAAGGTGAATACTTAATTTCATTGTAACACATGGAATACACTACCTTAATTGATTAATCATCATCATGCTCTCAAGGCCTTTAGGTATTCTTAACATTGCATAGTTAGTATTTAAATGCCATCTGTTAAGAAACTAGGCAAATATAGTCTGCATAAACTAGTGTGTTGTAATAATGAAAGGCAGTTTATTAAAATTACCATTTAATTAAGTGACTGGTACTTGGGGGTTTTGGTGATAAAATTATTTAGGATAAGGAATTCTCTTGATCCTGGTATATTAATCCACATTAATTGCAAGTTTTTAAAATCTAAAGCAATCATTATATAATGAGATGACAAGTATCACTGGGTAAAGAGAGCTGCTGTTGTATTCTGCTGAGGACTTGTGTTGCCTGAAACAGACGACTCTGTTAAAAAAAAACCCTGCCATTTAATTAACAGGTTTTCATTGTTAATAAACAGATGATTATACAGATTACGTTTGCTTTGCTTCTTTGCACTCACCTTTTAAGAAATACTGGGCATTCTGACTGCAAATGGAGTTCTGGAAATGACAAGTCTTGTTTCATAATTATATTAATTAATGCTCATATTTACTGTGCTTACGAAACAGTATCACCAAAGGGCATTTCTTAAATCTTTCACTGACGTCCGCTCTACAATTTCCCACTGAACTTTATTTTATATAGAAGCTTGCCTCTATGGCAACAGCTTCAGAAACCTCTGGTGCCAGCTATATGTGCCAGCATATTTTTAAACCATAACTAGAAATAACAACATTATCCATCTAAAATAGAGATGCTCCAGAAAAACAGGAAGGTTCCCAGTCTAGCGTTTGATCAGCATTATTAGTTGTGTTAGGCAGTTGGGAAAGATGATCCTGAATGAAGTGTCCCCATTCTTTCCCCACAGCACCCTTTTGTGTGCTAGGCGATTCATGCTTACGGGCATGCATTGTGACTTTTCATTCCTGCAGCTTTGGCTTTTAGATCTCTGTTTTGATTTTTCTTCTCCCTTGTGTAAATCAAATTGGTGACTTTGTGCCTGGAGTGGGGACCAGGCCATGGAGGTGGAGATAAGGATGACATAAACATACCATACTGGGGAGAATCAGACCACAACTGTATTGATTACAGGTGCTCATGTGGATCAAACTTGTTTCCTTTATGCTGGCAAAGGGCTGTAAATGCCCAGTGCCCCTGCAGTCCCTTTCTTTTAACCGTGAACAGCAAATGGAAGAAAGTGGAGCCTATAGCCCTTACATCTGCTGGCCCCACCCTTCTTCAGCTATACAGCTGGCCGGGGCAGAGGGGTCTGCAGAAAGTTGTCCAAGAGCCGTCTGGCTGACAGCCAATGCTGGGCACAATTGCCAATTTTTGAAATTATTGTTGAATATAAATGATGTAAAAGAAACAAACGAGTTGGGAGCACCAGTAACAAATACTAGCAGAATGAAAAGGCTCACAATGACAATATACATGGAATGAAAAGGGGCATGGGCATGTATTCCATGGAAATCCCTGGCAATCTTCAATTACAGTGTTTACCTGAAAGTGGAAAATCCAGGCTGCTTGACTCACTATGCCATCACAAGCCAAGTGTCAGAGTCCCAAGTCAATCACACTCAACAGTCCTTAAGGAAAGTGCAGTTTATTGAAGAAAGCACTTAGTCCTTATGGAAGGTGCAGTTTATTGAAGAAAGCACTTAGGTCAGCATACGACACACCTTGTGTCAGGAATGGGGGTAAGGCGGGAAGTCAGATAATTATACTCAGTTCATACAAGTCCCCCCCCCCAAGGCGCAGGCCAATGAGCACGGGCAAGCAAGTGGGCTCAAAGGAAAAATGGCTCAGCTTTCAGCGGGAAAAAGTGGCATGGCTGAGCACAGCTCCAAGGCCACAGGAGAGATAACAGGATGAGCTAGGAGTGCATACCAGAAGGAGGGGGGTGGTGAGAAGAAGGGGAAAGCTGGAGGTGAGCGGGAAGAACACAATCCATCCCATGGCAGCGTCAGCCAATATTCCGCCCCCCAAAGCCCCTCCTCTCCCCCAGATTGAGTGGGAACAACTGATGGAAAGCACAGAGAACCTTAGGAGCATTGACATGAGAAGCTTCCATCTATTCCCTGTGAGCCGGCCCAAAGTCCACCCAGTCCACCAGATAAAACACCTTCCCCCATTTAAGCTTGAAGTCCAGGATCTGGGCGACCTCGAAATGTTGCTCGCCATTCACCATCACAGGTGGGGGGGCAGCTGCTGTGGGCTCCATACATTCGGGCCCGGATCTCTCTTCAACAGGCTGTGGTGGAAAATGGGGTGTAAATGTCTCAATTTTTTTGGCAGGTCCAGTTCAACAGTGACTTTATTCATTTTGCGCAACACCTTGAACAGCCCCACATATTTCCACCCCAATTTCTGGCTCAGTTGTAACTCGTGCATGTTCTTAGTGGATACATAAACAGTGTTTCCTGGGCTCAAGTCCCATCCCACTGATCGCTTCCTGTCGGCCTGGGACTTGTAGGTAGCCTTAGCCCTGTCTAAAGTTTTTTGAATGACAGGCCAGGTGTCCTGAAGGGTTTTCCACCAAGACTGCACCTCACCCTCAGGGGCCCCCGGGGAGAGGCAATGGATTCCCCTCATACCCAAACATAGCTTTGAAAGGAAACAACCCGTTGAGGAATGTACAGCATTGTTATAGCAATATTCCACATAAGGGAGCATGTCCACCCAATAATCCTGCCTGTAGTTGGTGAAGCATTGCAAGAATTGTTCCAGGATTTGATTCACTCTCTCTGTTCTTGGGGTGGTAGGCACTACTGAGCCCCTGCTCCACCCCCAACAAGTCCATGAGGCCTTTCCAGAATTTAGCCACAAATTGCAACCCCCTTAGCTGGCAAAGAATGCAATTTTACAATGTGATGTATAAACAGTTTAGCCAGCCCCTTGGCAGTGGGCAGTTGTTGGAACGGTATGAAGTGGGCCTGTTTCGAAAACAGGTCTACCACCACCCACATGACTGTTATCCCTTTGCTAGGGGGCAAGTCAGTGATAAGTCCATTGAAATCACGTCCCAGGGCCGACCTGGGGTGGGTATGGTTGGAGTAGACCAGGTGGTTTCCCCATCCAGGGCTTACACATGATGCAAGTTTGACAGGACTGCACAAACTGAGACACATCCTTCCTCATGCCTGGCCACCAGAACTGGTGCTGTAGAAGGTGGAGTGTTTTCAGGTATCCACAATGCCACTTTGTCCCAAGTCAATCACGCTCAACAACAGTCCTTAAGAAAGGTGCAGTTTATTGAAGAAAGCACTTTGGTCATCATACGACACACCTTGTGTCAGGAATAGGGGCTAAGGCGGGAAGTCAGATAATTATACTCAGTTCATACAAGTCCCCCCCCCCCAAGGCACAGACCAATGAGCAAGGGCAAGCAAGCGTGCTCAAAGGAAAAACAGTTCGGCTCTTAGCAGGAAAAAGCAGCGGGGCTGAGCACAGCTCCAAGGCCACAGGAGAGATAATGGGATGAGCTAGGAGTGCATACCAGAAGGAGGGGGGCAGTTAGAAGAAGGGGGACGCTGGAGGCGAGCAGGGAGAACACAATCCATCCCATGGTGGCATCAGCTGACACCAAGTTACACTCTTCTAAGACCATAGACTTCAAATGGATTTAAGAGACTGTAACTCTGCTTAGGATTGTGCTATCTGTTAGCCGAATTGCTTTATTTACAGCAATTGGCAATTTATAAATGGGTTCTTGCCAGTTTATACCGAGGTCCTGTTCCCACCAAGGGTTGCCAGTAAAGGATTGTAGTTCAAAACAGATGTCTTTTACTTAAGAATATATCTCATACAAACAATACTGATGCACTCACAAACAATACTGATGCACTCTGTTCCTTAGAATTACAGTACTAAAATAAGCACGGTTGCATTAGCAGGTAGGGGTGATGATGGGCGATACTTATCTGTCTTGCAGCTTGGTTGTCCCAATGAAGAACGGATGGGAAGAAATAGAAAATAAAGGGATCCACACTACCAGAACTTAGCCAGACTGTGTGGGGGTCTCTTGACTGCAGATCAAGAGATCAAAGTAGAGGCAAGGGTTTGGGGATAGCAAGTGGGACTCGAGGGGAGTAAAAGCAGATAGGGGGTATTGCGGGGATTGCTAGCTAGGAAGGGCCAGGTGAATGGTCCTTTCCTTTTATAGTGGGTCCATTGGATGGGTGGTACCTGTTCCAACCTGTAGACCCACCTACCTGTTAGTCCGTCCCAAAAACAATCCTATTGGTTGCATAGGGGAATGGGAGGATACCTAAGAGGGGTGGCCAATATTGTAACCTAAAACCTTACTCAAAGGATGGCATCTGGACAGGCGTGAAAACCTTGACGTCAGGAAACTTCATTGTGTTGCTGATGAAGCTGGCCATTCTATTGATAACGAAATGTCCATTTGGCAGGAAATACCAAAGCAGGAACAAAGCAGTTGATGGGTGGTACGTGACCACAAACAGTTCTGCAATGGGGGCTGTCTCTTCTCAGAGTTTTGTTCTCTCATTGCTCACAATAATGGAGGTGTGTGCTTCCTTCACCAGGCTGGTAACTGTGTAGCTGAAACCTTATTCACATGTAAGCCATGTGCAGGCACCTTCTATGTGTAGCATCAGAACAGGTAACTTAAAGTGTACAGTTCTGTGAGCCTATGCGTGTGTGCACAGTCCATTGTGTGTAGCAATAAATATAGTTCATAAAGCAAATATCCAGTTCATTCTCTAACATATCACTCACTTCTTATCAGGGACTGGATGCCCCTATCTTCAACAGATGTGTAACAATCCATACATATAACTATTAGAGAACTATCTATACTTCTAGAGAGTGGGATCCACCAAAGAATGTTGAGAAGTTGTTATGTGACCTCCTCATTTGTTTTAATGGCCATGATAGCAGCATGAGTTCATTTTTACTTTAAAATATAGCATTTTATATTTAGTTTTTTTTATCCCACAGGTTTTGCTAGGGTTGTTTTGGAGGGCAAAATTCATGTTAAGCCAAGAATAGGAATAGAGATGTCTGTATATGGCACTTTTGATTATTTTTTTTCATACACTGTAATCCTATTTTGTTTCACCCATTTCTGTGTTGTTTCTTTTACAGATTTTAAAAATAAGTTTTACTACATGCCATTAGGGTTGCCAGCCTCCAGGTGGGTCCTGGAGATCTCCTGCTTTTACAACTGATCTCCAGCTGACAGAGAAAATGGCCGCTTTGGTGGACTCTATGGCCTTGTACCATGTTGAGGTCCCTCCCCTCCCCAAACCCCACCCTCTCCTAGATCCACCCCCAAAGTTTCCAGGTATTTTCCAACCCAGAGCTGGCAACCCTAGGTAGAACTATTTCAACAAAGATTTAAAACACAACTTCCTGTGTTTCTAGGGTCACTGGTGCAAGGCATGTACATAAGAAAGGCTAATTCCTACTCAAAACAACAGTGTGAGATACTGTAGTTTGAGAAATAGTGACAGGCCCAGGTCAGCCAGTGAACATTGTAGCTGAAGACAGATTTTGAACCCAGGTCTTAGTCCAACACTCTGCCACTATGTACTGTATTGGGAAGAAGCATAATGGATCTTGCATGAAATACAGCCTCATTAGAAAGGAAGGCAGCAAAGAAACCTGAAGCAGCCTTTTATAGTGGCTTCTGTTATAGAGTACAGAAATGTTTTTCTTAAAAGACTGTCTTGCTTCAGTGACCTTAGAAACACATTAAGCTCTGTTTAAAATTATCTTTGAAATAGACTTCCTGTTGAATTTTAATAGTCCACACCTACACATTTTTAACTATTCCATTGTTACTTAGAATACAATGAATGCCGTGCCTGATAGAAAATAGAATACCTGCAAAATAAAAATGTTAAAAATATAATTAGAACATTTAATTCTCAACTCAATGCAATGCATATAGCACAGACAACAATTTTATTACACTAATAAGTCTCTCTTTTTTTAAAAAAGTGACAGTTCAGGTAAACAAATTACTTTTACTTCTAAAGACATAATTGCTTGTGAGTAAGGCAATTTACCGTATATTGATGAACAACAAAAAGCTTTTCAGAATGGATATATGCAAGGAACAATACAAACACTACACCTAACTGAAAATATCAGCAGTAACTGAATGGAAAATGAATAAAATGTGACATTTAAATACATGTTAAGGTGCAAAAGTTATTCCATTTGCATTATGAATATAGTAAAAATATTTTTTAAAAAAATAACCCACCCTTTCTCAGAACAGTGGACATGTTTTTTGCCTCCTCCCATATCTCCTTACAATGACCCTTTGATGTAGGGTAGGCTGAGAGAGAGGGGAGGAGAGAAGAAGATTGGATTTATACCCCCGCCCTTCACTATCCAAAGGTGTCTCAGAGCAGCTTACAAACACCTTTTCCCTTCCCCACCCCACAACAGACACCCTGTGAGGTAGGTGGAGCTGAGAAAGCTCTTCAGAGAAACTGCTCTTTTTTTCAAGAACAGCTCTTATCAGAACTATGGCTTGCCCAAGGTCATCCAGCCAGGTGCAAGTGGAGGAGGGGGGAATCAAACCCGGTTCTCCCAGATTAGAGTCCGTGCACTTAACCACTACACCAAACTGGCCTAATGGTTTTCACTGACCTTTGTGGACAAGTAGGCATTTAAACCTGGGTCTCATCAGTCCTAGCATAACATTCTAAGTACTGCACCATACTGGTTCTCTGTTACCTTATACCTTTTCATTTCTTTCCCCCTTTTCTTTCCCTTTTCTCTGTTGCCTTTTCCTTTCTTTTCCCTCTTTTTGTAAATGGCATTGCAAGCCTATTAATTGTGTCCATTTTCATTGCTGTTCTTCTTGATTTATTTCATCACCTGATAGCATTTTTACATGGTTTTAAGAGGATTTTTAAAACATTACGTGGGATTTACACAGTTGATTCAAAAATAGTGCTAAAATGGCATATATTTAACAGGAAACGGCATAAACAGGATTAATGATAAAGAGTTAACAGGATTTAACAGGGGGGAAACCGGCAAAAAGAAAATGGCACAAAAAGAAAGGTGTTTAAAGCCACACAAGGAAAAGTAAATATTGAAATGTAAATTCCCTAGTCATACCAGAACTAGGGAACATCTCCAGTTCTCTAACCAAAATTTAACTAAATGTGCTGACTAATACATCACATGAAAGAGTGCTGGAATAAAGTACTCATTCCCAAACTGTGCACTGTGTCATAACAACGTACTGTGAGAAGACTGCAAGAAATAATTTTGTTTTAAAGGCTCCTAAGTATGTAGCTGCAGTGGCTCAAGTGGTTAAGATGCTGAACTGCAGGCTGTGGAAGGTCGGTAGTTCAGCAGTTCGAGACCCGGGTGCCGCATGACGGAGTGAGCTCCCGTCTCTAGTTCCAGCTCCTGCCAACCTAGCAGTTCGAAAGCAAGAAATTGCAAGTAGATAAATAGGTACCACTTCAGTGGGAAGGTAACAGCGTTCCGTGCACCTTGGTGTTTAGTCATGCCGGCCACATGACCACGGAAACGTCTTCGGACAGCGCTGGCTCTTCGGCTTTGAAACGGAGATGAGCACCGCAACCCTAGAGTCGGATTCGACTGGCTTTCGAGCAAGGGAACCTTTACCTTTACCTTTAAGTAGGGTTGCTGACCTCCAGGTGGAGCCTGGAGCTCTCCTGGTATTACAATGGATCTCCGGACTACAGAGATCAGTTCTTTTGGACAAAATGGCAGATTTGGAGACCAGACTCTACAACATAACATCCCCGCTCAGCTTTGTCTCCTCCCCAGAGTCCACCCTCCCCAAGATCTGCTCCTAAATCTCCAAGAGTTTTCCAACCCAGAGTTGGCAGCCCTATATCCGAAGTAATCATCCTGATAGGAGGCAGCCCACTATGTTGTTGTGGGGTTTGCTACTCTGACCTTGCATCCATGTGGTGAAACTGATAATTCCGTGGCATCTGTGTAGCGAGCGCAATGGTATCACTTCCGTATTAAGTGATGCAGCATTTGCTTAGAATCAGGGGATTCACAGAAAATTTTTGCCAGTTCAAAAATTCTGGGATAATTACAACCAGCGACCAAACCTGTTTGCCTGAAGAATAGTTTGATCTCATTCTCAGCAACAAGTCTTCCTACCTCTGCAGCTTTCCCCTTTCTTATGTGGGCAGTGATGGGGAAGACTGCTGCAGTCTTCAGTCTTCATTAGGCATCAGCGTTGTGGTACCAAGACCCTTAGGAAATATAGAAGTAAGTTCCACTGAATGAAATGGAGCTTACTTCTAAGAGACCCAGTTTGGTGTATTGGTTAAGAGCAGCAGACTCTAATCTGGAGAACCAGGTTTGATTCCCCACTTATCATAGAGTTGAAAGGGGCCATACAGACTATCTAGTCTAACCCCCTGCCCAATGCAGGACCAGCTTAAAGCATCTCTAAAGC
>NW_015159785.1:92598-98976 GCF_001447785.1 Gekko japonicus
CAGTTCGAAAGCAAGAAATTGCAAGTAGATAAATAGGTACCACTTCAGTGGGAAGGTAACAGCGTTCCGTGCGCCTTGGTGTTTAGTCATGCCGGCCACATGACCACGGAAATGTCTTCGGACAGCGCTGGCTCTTCGGCTTTGAAACGGAGATGAGCACTGCAACCCTAGAGTCGGATTCGACTGGCTTTCAAGCAAGGGAACCTTTACCTTTACCTAGTCCTCTAAGTCTTGTCATGTTTCTAGTGATATCACTAGGAGCACAACAAGCTCTTAGGCTCAGAATGGATCAAATGAGCTATATTAGATTCAGTGGAAACCAAGCCCAAAACAGCTAATTTTGAACTGAACGAAACGTATGTCAGTCAGAGCACAGAAGTATTTCTGTTGTATCTTTGCACTGGATTTGGGCAAGCCCCAGATTACTGATTTTTTTAAAATTTAAAATATTCATATAACACTTCATCTCCTTACACTCGAGGTGGCTAACAAAGCAGCAGAAAGTTGCAAGGAATCAAAGACAACCTAACAGTCCACCAACAAGATAGAAACAACACTGTCCACCAAATGTACTTTGAAATTAAACTGGTTAACATGCCTTACTGAATGAAGAAAGTGAAGGTGCCTTCTGTACCTACTTCCGAATAACTGATCCTGCTAGGTAGAGTTGTCAACTCCAGGTCGGGAAATTCACAGAGATTTAGGAGTGGGGCCTGGGGAGGGTGGGGTTTGGGGTGGTGAGGGAATTCATTGTGCCATAATGTCATAGGGTCTACTCTCCAAAGCAGCCATTTTCTCCAGGGGAACTGATCTCTGTAGTATGCAGGTCAGTGGTAAGTCCTAGCAATCTACAGATCCACCTGGAGGTTGGCAACCCTACCGCCTGAAGAAAACTATCATGTCCCCTAGAGGCATAATGTGCAGATATGGACAACTGAAGTTTTCATGGCATGCAGGTCACCTAGTAAATAACATCTCAGTAAACCTCTATTAAATGGAAAGGGCATTTTTTCGCCATGCCACATGGCAACCCTACATTTTGCCATAGAGAAAGCCTGATTGTTACCAAATGGACAATGGGCACCACAATGAAGAATGCAGCTGGTGCATGGGAATATACAAAGAGATGCACTTTGGTGAGTATTGGAGCTATACCCCACAAAAAGCTTTAAAGGTAATAACCAGCATTTTGGATTGGTGCCAGAAGCAAATAGGTAACCAGGGTAACTGAAGAAGCACTACAGCTATGTGTTCCAAGTAGCTAACCCCCCATGTTTTAGGACAAGAAAAAATTAAAGACAGGAGACAAAAAACACTGAAAAGAACAATCCAGGCATTCTACACAAAAAAACTAAGGAGAAGCCAGGTAACAATTTTTTTCCTATTCCATTTGGAGGAGACTGCAAAGAAATTTAAGCCAGGGAGCAAAAGTAGACCTGAAGTTTCCTCATTCGAGGCCTGAAGGTCAAAGCCATGGTTGAGAGGGAATAAAAACAGAGCAGTTTTATTTAGTAGGCCAGCGGTTTCAAGATTGGCATAGCTTCTTTGCACTATATTACCATGTGTATATGAAATAAGGAACTACCGTGTATCTCTTTGTTTTTAGGAGTATATCTGTAGTGAAGAAAACCAGCTTCAATATTCAAAGCATGACACATGGTATTCTCTGCATGCTCAGGGGCACCTTGCCCTTTGGAGGGAAAGAAGCTATTCCATTCAGGAGCGGGGGGGGGAGACATTTTTTTAAATGCATTAAATAAGTTTACCATCTCCAGCTTGTGAAGTTTTTAGAGATTTGTGGGTGGTGCCTGGGGAAGGCAGAGTTCAGGGAGGGGAGGGAGCTCAGTGGGGATGTGATGCCATAGAGTATACTCCAACTGAAGCTGCCACTTCCTCTAGGGGAACTTATCTCTGTAGTCTGGAGATCAGTTATAATACCAGGAGAACTCCCCCTGGAGAAGGGTGGACATTCCACAATTGGGTGTGGGGAACCCCCAGTTTTGTGGGCTCCTGCTTGCCACTGACCAGCTGGCTGGTGGGAGGACCCCCCCCAAAAAACAGCTACATTGCTGGAAATAAACACAATGTGCCTACGTCACCTGGAAGTGACATAGGCACATTGGGGACGTTGGGGGGCGACACTCTGTTTTTAGGGCAAAACTCTATGGTCTGAGGCTGATTTTACCATAGAGTTTTGCCCAAAAACCAGAGTGTTGGACCTGACATCACTGACATGCCTATGTCGCTTCCGGGTGATGTAGGCGTATTGTGCAACAACGCTTTTGGCTCCCGGAACCCCCCCCCCCCGGCTGGTGTTTCCAACAGACCTGGCAACCCTAACCTGGAGGCTGGCAACCCTAGCATTTAGAACCATTGTCTATGCATGACAGAATCTTTGAAACACAGAGTTGGCAACTCTACTCCTAACAAAATATGTCCTTCATAAAGAAACCCAAAAGAAATCAAACCTTCAGGGTGATAACAGCAATACCAAAATGGCATTTATTAGAGAAGAAAGCATGATTTCCCAAATGCCAGCCATACTGTGGGTACAGACAGCTCCTTCTGTATGATGCACAACTGCAAGACACAAGTAGTAATAATCAGCTTTTACCTGGCTTCATCCCAAGCTTACAGAGCAATATTTAACTGTTTAGCCATTAGCCACTTCAAGATTATCTGTTCCTGAAACAATTTAACTCATACACCCCACTTGTGTTTCACAATGGTCTTCTTGCACAACGCTGTTACAGCCATACAAAGAAACATACAGCTGGCGCAGGCGCGGCGGAGCCAAAAAAGGGACAGAGCCAGAGCCACGCTGACGCAAACCGCGCGCCAGATGGGTCCGCCAAATACAGCCGACTCAGAAGACCACCTGAAGACGAAGAAGAGGAGCCAAAACCAAAGCCGAGCCGACAAAGCCGAACCGGAAAAAGAACAGCGAGTCCCTCCACTGGGTGCCGGTAGGGCAGTCCCCACCCCTGACTATGTGTGGCCATAGACAGGGATAAAAGTAACTGTAAGCTGCTCAGAGACCCCTCGGGGTTCGAGCGGGATACAAGTCGAAAGCATAAATAAATAAATAAATAAATATAAAATGTGAGGAGATGACAGAGTTTTACCCCTCCACTGACTCTGTCCCTGTGAGGCTCATACAGGAGCCCATGAGAGGTGAGAGGCTCCTCTGGCACCTTGTTCCCTCCTCCTTTCTGCCAGCCCTCTCCAACACCATTTCTTGAGCCCCTTTGAAGCAAGCTGCACATGCCCACTGCCTGCTGCAGGCCTCTTGTGTGGGGAAAGGCCCTCTCAAGAGGTCAGGTGCCATCTTGGCCACTGATGCAGCCCTGCCCTGCTACCGCCTCCTTGAGAGCTGCACCAGATGGCCACCAATCAGATGCTGAGGTGACACTTCAGTAGAGTGCTTCTTCAGCAGTCTATCCGCCCCTACCTTTCAAAATCCCTGGTAAGTCTGGGAGCTTCTTTATCCCTTCAGACACCATGTTTCCCTCAGCTTCTCACTTGGAAGAGACCTGATTTGGAATCCAAGGTAGAAATATAGAGATGCATAACAACAACGATAATGAGTTTGAACAGCTTTGTGTAGTGCAATGCAGATACAGCGAGTATAACAGAACTCAGTAAAAATAGCAGAGTGTAAATTGTTTTTAGAATGGAAGGAAAATGAATTGTGAATTTGAAGTTTTCAGAACCAAATGACAGGAGAAACACCATCTGCCAGAAATGTTGGTAGCACTTTCTACATGAAATGAGATATTCTTGAACTTTCAGTTTTGCTCAGCAATGCAGACACTTCTCTATTTTTAATTTTTAACTTTTCCCATGTATATATCTCTCTTTTTCTTCTTCTTAAAAAATGCAAACTTCAAGTAAATAATAAAATTCCTTGGTCTCCAGGCTAAGAACAGGTAAGAAGAGGAAGAGAATGGGGGAGCAACTTAGGAAAAACTGTGGTACGGGGAAACCTAACATGGGCTGCGGTCACACGGAACAGTAGCCATGCTACAGAGATGGAAGATAGGCAGATTTTCCGGGCATGATCAAACCGCAACATCTGGGAAGCGTAGGGCTCCCATGGCGAACCTGAGGCTTCCCGCCGAAGATGAGCCGTAAAAAACTAGTACCTCCGAGCTACTAGTTTCCAGAAACCGCGGGGCAAGGGCGGGCATCTGATCACGTTTCCGGTGGTAGCTCGTGGCATCCGGCACCCGCCCATGTCCCATCGCAAAAAGGTTTTTTTCCCCAAGTCTCCACGGGATGCGCACAAGCACCCAACGGCTCATGCGCATTCTTTGGTTGAAAAACCCACAACCCCGCCCCGCCGCTTCTTTGCCGCACCGCAGGATTTACGTATGATCGGCACCTCCCCCCGAACCACAGGACGTCGGCAGGCTGAACCATAAAGTGGATCTGTTGTCCATATTTCAAGGCAAATATTCTCTTGTTGTTTCTATGTGTACATGGTGAATTCTTATGTTCTATTATGACAGTATACAAGCCTCTTTTATCCTCTTCATTGATTCCACCCAAATGGGGGGGGGGGTCTTAAAAAGTGCAGTCCTTTCCGCACTTGGATCTCATCCCTGGTTTTATCAGAGTTCAACTCGTGACACAATTTATCCCTGATTATAACAGTATCCATTTATCCTGGGACAAGTGTGGAGCAAAACCAGGGTAGAAACAAAAAAAATACCCTGAGATAATTACAGGGGTGAACTCAAGTGCAGTGTAGAATGTAAGTTCAGGGACAGGGTTGAACCAGGATTTAATGTCTATTGCAGAAAGGACAATAGACAAACAATGTGCCATTAAAATCTTTGTAACAATAAATATCAAATCTAATGTTAAAGGTGCCCACCCTTCTAACCCAAACCAACCTGGCCTCCAATGACTTTGTGCTTTCAAAATGAATTTCTAGTAGAGAACAGAGGGGCTGCAAACTATGCAAACATGGGCAAAAGTACAATTTTCATCAGCTATCATACATGAGCTGAGCAGAGGGATACTGCAAGCTTTGCCACAAATGAGTTTGCCAGGTGAACCTGTGGTATTTGGTTGAGACAATTCTAATGAACTGGTCCCAGGATTCATTTGATGGTGCAGCAACTCCTTCTAAGCTTGTTTGTGCATGGGCAGTAACTTTTTTGCATGAAGCAAAGGTCATAACAATGAGTTATTTCACTTCATCTTTTAGAAGGAGGGCAGGTCCTTGAGGGACATGTCTTTTGTTTGCAAACAGACGCCTTCATGCAATTCCTCCTCCCAACTGAACACAATGGGAGCTCTTTGAAGGTCCATTGAATAGAATGGGAGCCTCAATACCTATTGACTTGAACAGGCTCAACTGAAATATGTTGAAGTACTGCGAAGGTGACAATGAAATAAGTATTTGACCCAAGAAAACATTTAGAATGACTGTGATACCCTGAAAATGCTTTTTATGGCTGAAATGGATAAATTGACAAAGAAACTTAATGGTAAGGAAGATGAAGAATTTTATGAAGAATGGAAAGACTTTAAAGAATATGTAGAAACTAAATGGAATGTAAAAAATACTTTGATAAGTTTTGATAGTTACTAGATTGGACCAGAAAATGATAAGGTATTGAAATGATGAATGTATGCAATGTTACCTGAAAGATCAGTTTGTAACAGGGTAAAATTTAGTGGGGGGGGGGAGCGATGGGGGAAAGGCGCGTGGGGGGGGGGGGGAGATATGTGAAATGGATATATGTTAAAGGAAAAGGTGTAATTTTGAATATGTTGTTATATCCAAAATAAAAAAGTTTGATAAAAAAAAAAGAATGACTGTGATACCCTTATTTCTTGGAGTAAGTTCTTTGTATAAAAGGAGACTTCTGAGTAGATCTGCTAATCAGTGCACTCTGAGTCCTCAAGGACTGGAATGACAACTCAGAGAGCGCACAGGAATACACAGAGTTGCCTTATCCTGAATCAGACCCTTGGCTCATCAAGGTTAGTAGTGTCTCCTCAGACTGGCAGCAGTTCTCCAGGGTCTTGTGCAGACATCTTCCACATCACCTGTTGCCAGATCCTTTAATGGGGGATGCCAGGGATTGAATTTGGGACCTCCTACATGCCAAGCAGATGCTCTACCACTGAGCCATGTCCCCTCCTCAAATGTGACTCCCTGGAAGTACAGTGATGTGGAAGAACATCTTATTTTCCTCTGTATCTCCCTCCCCCAGTAATTTCTCCTTTCACTTTCCCAGCAGTGTGGTGTAGTGGCTAGAGTGCTGGGGTAAGATGAGGCAGAACTAGGTTCAGATTCCCACTCTGCCATGGAAGCTTGCTGGGTGATCATGGGCCAAGCGCTCTCTCTCTCTCTCTCTCTCT
>NW_015159785.1:99000-106104 GCF_001447785.1 Gekko japonicus
TCTCTCTCTCTCTCTCTCTCTCTCTCTCTCTCTCTCTCTCTCAGCCTAATCTACCTCACAGGTTTGTTATTGGTACAAAACAAAGCAGAGGGGAAGCTGCCTTGCATTCTAGTTGCAGAGAAAGGTAAGGTATAAATGAAGTAAGTAAATAAGTAAATAATGAAATAAATAGTCACACACATAGCTTTCCACTTTTCTTGCTTCCTTCTCTCCTTCCCACCCGCCAGACCACCTACCCTTTGCAGCCCTCACCAACTTTGTCTCACTTTCCCTCCTTCGGCAGTGTGTATAGAGGTTGTGTTGTTCCAGGATTCCCTTTTCCTGCTTCTGTACTTCTTTTACACCCACCATCCAATCTAATTTTAGCTACCCCTCCCCAGTCTTGGTCCTCATCTCCTTCCCACCCCCTGGCAGCCAGTCCTGATGAAAAGTCTGGCCAAGTTGCATCAGTCCTGGGGTGACTATAATGGCTGTGATCCATTTCCTTGCTTTTCCTTGATCTGTTCCGTGTTTGATGGCAAACTTTGCAAAACCCCACAGGCAGGAAAACTATGCTGTGAACAGCTGTACTCACAAACCATTAATAGGAAGAGCAAAAGGTAGTATCAGCTTTAAAATTAATTCATTTTGGAAGACTGTTTTGATAGATTTAAATTTGGTTGCAGGGGAAAAGAATGATGCCTTTACAGTGGCAGCACCATCAGGCTGAACCATGTGTGTGTGTGTGTGTGTGTACTGTTGTGTGGCAAACTCCTATGAATGACTCAGCAGCTAGTGATCCGATCATTGAAAAATACATATCCATGACTGGTGATTGTGAGGCAATCTGAACTCACAGGAGTTCAGGCATCCCTAGCTGAGCCTCAAATCATGCCAGTCCTGTCTGACTCGAGCAGCTGCAAGACAGTTTTGTGCAGTAGCTGCGGTGGGGTTTCAGCTGCTTTTGCACAGCAGGTGAAATCAACTCTTGCCCAGGGTCATGGATGAACAAGTCAGTTAATTAAATGACACACGTGGTAGAAAAAACTACAACACACAGAAGGCTGTGTGAAAACACACATATATGAATTAATATCAATAAAACCAACTTTACGTGAACACACTGTGTATTTATATTCACTAGCAGTCTGACTGGTTTGCTCACACTTCATTCCAATGACTGGCTGCTGAGCAACGTACAGGAATTATCGGGGGCGGGACTTGAACTCCCATTGGGTTGTATGAAAGCATGGGTGAAATACTGCCAGCTGCATTGTACCACACTGTAACACACCAACAGGCTCCAGTGGCTCTTGAACAGCTACACCGATTAGCAAAAAGTCAACTCCCTGCTCACAACAAACTGGCAGGTGTTTGGCCATCCCTAATAAGGATGAGCACAGAAAAGTTATCCAAGTTCGGCTCGTTATGTTCAACTAATGTTTTATTTTGAATGCTTCATTATCATTATGATACATGTTTGGAGTCACTACTGTATTTGGGTGATGTTACTATTTGTTTTTGAAAGGAAATTGCTGCCTGTTATACTTTTTCAGCATTCAGCAAAGTATTATTGCTGTTGTTGTTCTTATTCCTTTTTTCCTGGGAGAATATGCTGGAATGGCGTTCCAGAACCTTTTCAACAAAATTCTTTAAAAATTTTAAAAGTTCATGATTTTTCAGAATACAGATTGAAAACTTCATTCCCCTCTTGAGAGTTCTGGCACCTCTTTTTTTTTTTTTTTAAAGAGAGCCCTGATTATTATTATTATTTGATTTATGAATCACCGTATCCCTGCTTGTGCAGGGCTCTGGGCAATGTACGACAAAAAGGCATAGAACCATAAAACAAATATACAAAACATTAAAATTCCAATCATAACAAAATTGGGATGGAATGCTTCCCATTCCAGAAGTCTTCATGTCCCACTTGTAAATACAACCCTGCAGTATTTGAATGAGTATACTCATTCATATTGGATCTTCACAGTCCCTTGTGACATTTTAAGATGTCCAAGAGATCTCAGAAGCAGAATCTGAAAGAGATTGTTTGATCCTTCATCCTCACTCTTTTGTGTCTGTCTACTATAAAAAGAAGCCCTACAGAGCAATCATTAGCAGAATTACACCCTTCTATGTTCATCGGATTTAGAAGAGTATAAGGTCGTGATGAGTTGCACAATTAGAGCCGGCATAGGGGCGAATCCTGGGCGGATTTAAAGGGTGCAATCAGACAACAACATCTGGGAAGCACCCCACAGCTGTCGGCAACCTGTTCTGTTCTGCTGCAGAAGTGGACTTAAAAGACACCAGGGAGAATCCGGTAGTAAACAGGTTGCAACAGGCCACGGATGGACTTTCCCATGTCTGATCTCTCCAGCACGCTTTCATGGCGTCGGGATGGTCTGATCAGACCATCCCGACTCTGTGCCGTTGTCCCCCACCCCCTGTCAGTATGCACATCATCGCAAACGCCATAGAGAGCCCTCAGTGCGGAGATGTGATTCATCGATCCCTTAGCTAAGCACATGAGGAAAAAATGGCACAAAACCCCCCACCAACTCACCTGCAGTTGCGTCTGACCACACACTGACGGGCTGTGCCCACAGCTTCAAAGGGAGGTGTGATCATGCAACTGCAGGTCCAATTATTCTGGAGGAAATAGCCTTGCTTCCCCCCACCCCCTCTGTATCTTGCTCATGTGACCACGACCTAACAATACTAAATGCATTGACCTTGATGGGCCAAGGCTAGCCCAGCCTCCTCAGATCTCAGAAGCTAAGCAGGGTTGTCCTGGTCAGTATTTGGATGGGAGACCACTAAAAAAATCCAGGGTTGCTACACAGAGGCATGCAATGGCAAAACCACTTCTGTTTGTCTCTTGCCTTGAAAACCCTTCAGGGTTGCTGTAAATTGACTGCAACTTGGTTTGTATTATCTCTTTTTAACTGCTCATGTCCTTGAGGACTCTAATCGGGTACAAAGATGGCCAAGTATATTTTTTGCCTGTGTGTGCCCATAATGATTGAGATGTGTTCCATAAGAAAGCACCTCTAAGGCATTGACTGGTTGTGGCAACTGCAGCAAAACTGATTTGATAGCATCTACTCCAACATGTAACACTCCAAGATTTCGAAAAAGAGCTTTCAGGGTCAGTTTTGGCAAATGCTGTAAGGCCACTTCCCAACATTTTGTTGCTCCTGAAAGAACTGTCCGCAGCACACATGAACACAAGATTTCAGTTGTAGGCAGGGTTCTTTTTGTAGATAAAGCCCAGCAGGAACTCATTAGCATAATAGGCCACACCCAACAGCAGAAACCCATTAGCATATTAGGCCACACCCATGACAGCACAGCTCATTGGCATATTAGGCCACACCCCCATGTTACCAGAAGTGTGCTTATCCAGCCACACCCACCTTTTGCTTCTTATTCTGCTTACTTTGTTTGTTGTCAAAACCCAGAGCTTTTCTTGTAGCAGGAACTCCTTTGCATGTTAGGCCACACACCCCTAATGTAGCCAATCCTAATGAGTTTCTGCTGTTGGGTGTGGCCTATTATGCTAATGAGTTCCTGCTAGGCGTGGCCAACTTGGAAGCCAGCCGGAACTCCGTTAATGTGCGTTCCTGCCAAAAAATAGCCCTGGTTGTAGGGAGAACAAAGTACAAAGAATGCTTGGGGTTCTTCCCCCCAGAACAATGGCTTGCACTCCTTTGGCACCATTATCTACAGTACTGGCCACAAACATTAGACACCAACAATCCCTACTTTTCTGTCACCCTGCCCAGCACAGTGCTTTCAAAACCTTTTTCCTGTTGTATCCGTGACACACAGGAATTCCAGAACATTCTCCCTGATGTCCACTGATTTGCTGTGAAAAAAGAGAGAGGGAGTGTGTGTCATTAGAGTGGGCAAATTCTCCCTTGGCATCTTGGTGAGAGCTTAGCATCCATCACCATAAAGTAATAAAGTTGCCATTTTCCAAATTATTGTGTTATGATGTTTGTTATGTGAGGGGAAAAAACCCATAATTATTTCACAGCAGGAATGTCAGCATCTGCTCCATTTTGCCCAAGGCTGGCACTGTGGCACTGCTACTGAAGATTGCACTGCCTGTCCCTATTGTCTACAGGGCAAATGGGCCACTGATCACTGAGGCAAAACCTGGGCCTTTGCCTGCTCCTTCTCCCAGCAAAGCTTTACCTTTATCTGCTGATCATGCAAATAGATAACAGAATACCTCAGACAAGCAGACGGTCGAACCAGAACCAATGGGTTGAAATCAGAAGAGTTCACAGCTAAACGTTAGGAAGAACTTCCTGACAGTTCGAGCAGTTCCTCAGTGGAACAGGCTTCCTTGGGAGGGGGTGGGTTCTCCTTCTTTGGAGGTTTTCAAACAGAGGCTAGATGGACATCTGACAGCAATGCTGATTGTGTGAACTTAGGCAGATCATGAGAGGGAGGGCAGGAAGGGTTGCATCAGTGCTTAGGTCTTGTGGCCCTTTCTTACACACCCAGGGAAATGCTGATTGCCACTTTGGGGCCAGGAAGCAATTTTTCTTCAGGCCAGTTGGGCCAGGGATCCTGGAGGGTTTTTTGCCATCTTCTAGGCATTGAACAGGTTGGACTAGATGACCCTGGAGATCCCTTCCAACTCTATGATTCTAAGCATGCCCCATAAAGAAAGCCTTTTCAAGCCCTCAGGTCAGTGCAATGTTTCACAGAAATGCTTACTGCCCCCACCTGGCAGCCCTTGGGCATAAGAGTGATAACTGGGAGGATTTTGTGACTGTGCTGTTTGCATTAACTTTATCTCAGGCACATGTGATATGCTGAGTCACTCTTTTCTGTACACTGCCCTTCACCTATGCCAAGCTGTCCCGAGAAAACAGAAAGTTAAAGATACCAGGGGAAATGGAACTGAAAAACAGCATGCAACCACAAACATATAGCCAAAAATAACATTTGGATGTGGCCTGTCTGGTTCCTAGGCAGAAGTAATTTTATTTGGATTGGTAACCCTTCCAAGGTTAACCAATAGGATGTGTTCCATTTGGATTTTGATTAGTTACATTCTGAAAGCACATCTCTAATCAGCAGTTTTAGCAATAGAGGGAAACAATGTTTTGCTTTTCCTGTCCATTCTCTGCCTTCAAAGGGATCTGTGCATCTCAGATAATGCTGGATATGATTGAAAACATACTTTATGGCTGGTTGCAATATTGCCAAATGGAGCACATTTTTCATATCCTTCATGTACCCATTTGTGTGTGCGTGTGTGTTTATGTAACATATGGCTTATGCTTTAGGTAATACAGTGACTATTCCAATGTCGTCCTTTCAAGAGCAAAAAATGATGGCAGATATGGGCTAAGCTGAGCAAAAGAGCAAGATTTTGGTGCAGAGATAGTCCGTTATATAATTTGTCATTATATTTCTGACATCACGGGCACTGTCTTCTTTTTTTGCCTCAAGCACCAAAATGTCTTTGGTTGACTTTGGTCAGAGCCAACAGTATCAGTTGTTAGGCCAGATTTAAGTTCCTGAATCATCAAAGTTATTTGTAAATTATTAATGGCATTTTATCCTGTTTCTAAGCCAAAATGTGGCTCCCAAACTGGTTCCTTAGGCGTCAAAACAAAAATAGGAATGATAATTAAAGTAAAATATCTACAGATGTACAAAGGGGAAACTAGTATATCCTGAGCTGAGCTGGATAGGGATGGGCATGAGTCAGGATAATGGAGCTCAGTTCAGTTCGTGGTTCACCGTGTGCACGGTTCACAAACCACGGACAGTCACAAACTTGTTGATGCTAGATATACTGGTTCAGTTTGTGAGGTTGGGATGAAGTAGTATGCCCCCCCACCCTGCATGCTAGAGACACCAAAATTACAGGGGATCTCCAGATGACTCCTCTACCTGCCCTCCAAGTTTGTTGAGGATTGGATTTATGAAGTCCGAATTACAGCCCCCCAACAAAGGTGCCCGAGGAAAGTGCTTTATGGGGAAATGACAGGCACAAGTCCAGGAGGTTCAAGAGTTCATAGAATGGCTCGTGTGCAAGCCAGAGACACCAAACTTGCAGAGCACCTCTGGCTGATTCTCTTCTATGTGCTCTCCAAATTTGGTGATGATTGGATTTATGGGGTCTGGTTATGGCTCCCCAAAGAAGGTGTCCCCATCCTCCATTGTTTCCAATGGAGGGAAAAAAACAGCAAAAAAAAAGCAAGAGTGATAGAAGCCAAGCAGAACAGAATGAAAGTCCCCAAGAATCTCTGCAGTAGAAACTGAAGTTGGGGGGCATTTTTGCAAGACCAGCAGAACCAGTGCTACTGTGGCACTGCAAACCCAAGTAAAATGCTTTTGGGGAAAATGTCAGGCATAGGTTCAAAACTGTATAGAATAAGCTACACACATCAAATGCACAGGGAACCTCATCCTGCTGCCTGCTCCTCTACAATCTCTCCAAGATGGGGGTGGATTACATTTCTGGGGTCCCAGTTATGAAACCCCCCCCAGATACATGCATTTATTAGAAAGACAGTTAAAAACAAATAAGGGTCCAATGAAAGCCTCTGAACACAAGGGTCAGTACAAGTGAACTGACACATTTCCGCCTTATTGGGGGCCTTCTTCAGAGTTTGAGGTACACATGTTAGCAGTACTGACCAGGAACACCAGCACTTGCCCAACACTCTCTGGAGAGGAGGACTCTGACAGCAGTGATTCAAGGGGGGGGAAAGCATCCTCCCCTTCCACATCCCAACACCCTGTTGATGTTCAAAGAGCCTCAAGGAGCCCAGCCAGGGAGAAGCCCCAGTACTGGTTGTCAGTAGTGAACTGGGAGGTCCACAGAGGTGGGGATGCCAGGCATGCAATAGTTAGTTAGTTAGTTAAAGGAAACATGCTCAGGGCAGCTCACAACAATCTCACTTATAAATAAAAGCCGAATGGTGCTGCCACTTCTCTAGAACATTCAACACGCTCCAAAATCAGTTCGCTCTCTGATCTGTCATTCAGAGGGTCTCCCTATCTACTGGCTGTTTTGCCTGAGTCCTGCCTCCAGCATTCTAAACATTTTGCTAATCCTCTCCCCCCCATAGCCAGTCAGAACACAGAGGT
>NW_015159785.1:106485-146593 GCF_001447785.1 Gekko japonicus
CTGTTCTTTAGATAGCAGAGATCAGTTCTTCTGGAGAAAATGGTGGACTCAGTGTCATTATACCCTGCTGAGGTCGCCTCAGCAAATTGACACTGAGTGTCCAAGGCCGGGGCACACACCCAGAGCCTCTTTCTAGAGACCGTTGTATTTATTTCCACAACAGGCCTTTTTCCTAGTTGGATATAAATGAACAACAATAACATATGGTAAAATCAAGTTGAAACAATCAGCAATCAATCAATAAACAGGCAGACAATAGAACAAGATGGCAATAAACTGAATGAGACTCCAGGGCAGTCTTAAATGTCTCCTGCAGGATGACTAGTCCAATTATGTTTCTGTGATGTAATTCTGTGGGCAGAATTTGTGGAGATGAATCATTTGGCAGAGGTGATGATGAAGGAATACCTCACCATTTCCCCTGAGCCCACTGATGCTGATCCCCTACTGTACTGGTCACACAAGGCTGTCATCTGACCCAACCTCTTTTGTGTGGCCATGAGCTCTGAATCCACCTAGCACCCAAACCCCAGCTTGGGAGAGGACTCACAATCAAAATGTGGGTCCTCAGCCAAGGCACCTAGTAGCTAAGCCCTGCCACTTGGCATGAGCAGAGAGACTGGGTGGCTCAGAGCCCTGAGTCCACCTAACACCCAAACCCAAGAAGGAGAGAGGAATTGCAATCAAAACAAGTTCCCTGTCTCTCTGTGAAATTGCAAACAGCCAACAAATGAAAGGGTGTGGAGCTGAGCTGAGAGTATATATAGGTTTCTGATTGCATAGAGCAGAATGGGAACTCCTATTGTTGTTTTCACAGCTGGTGAATTCTACCCTCCCTGTTGCCTTGGAGTTTTGTAAACAGTTTGAGTGGAGACGGACTGGAAAAGCATCCATTCACAAACTGCTACAAACAGCACCAAAATTCATGGAATGTTCATGCCATTCCATGAACATTGCTTCACAAACCATGAACTGGCTAAAATTCACAATGAACCTTACTTTGTGAGCCAGTTTGTGCCATTCCTAGAGCTGGATCCCAGCATGATGGAGGGGTACTTGGTTGCTGCCCTCTCTTCCTCTCATAGGTTCAGCAATAGCAGCTGGGAGCTGGAGAGTGGTTGGTGACTTTCTGCCCTCCCTCTTATGGCCTTGTGGACAACAGCCAAACCTGGAGGGAGAGAAGTTAAATCAGACATCAGACTAAACATGAGGCTTTCAGAGAAAAAATTTAACTGTGCCTTGGATTTTCCCATATCATGGTGTGTAGTACCGAGGATATGAAAAAGCAGAATGCTGGGATGTCAAAATACAGGTAAATTAGTACACCCAGCATTCCTTTCAGCAGTGGCTGCACATTTAGTGGAAGGCTTAGTTTGGCCCAGAAGGATCCCAGCCTCTACAAGATCTCTACAGCCTCTACAGGCACAATGGAAAGGTGGTTGGTGACTTTCTGCCCTCCCTCTTATGCCTTGTGGACAACAGCCAAACCTGGAGGGAGAGAAGTTAAATCAGACATCAGACTAAACATGAGGCTTTCAGAGAAAAAATTTAACTGTGCCTTGGATTTTCCCATATCATGGTGTGTAGTACCGAGGATATGAAAAAGCAGAATGCTGGGATGTCAAAATACAGGTAAATTAGTACACCCAGCATTCCTTTCAGCAGTGGCTGCACATTTAGTGGAAGGCTTAGTTTGGCCCATATTGTATAGCTGTCCCCTTCCACCCCCCAGTGCATCCAGAATGTAATCTGCAAGCCAGATCCACATCAAAGGAATTCTTTTGCTACACACAGATAATTCTTGTTGGATGGTAACAGTATAGCTCACTATAACTTTAATGGTTCAGGAACTTAAATTTGGCCCAACGACTGATACTGTTGCCTCTGACCAAAGACTGCCCAACGACATTTTGGTGCTTGAGGCAAAAAAAGAAGAGAGTGCATTCAGGAAACATTCATTATATAAGAGCAGAAAGCACTGAACCCTTCCTCTCCCAGAGATTTCAAATATAAATTGGACCTAGCAGAAAGAGATGTGATTTGTCATCTTCCTTACATTTTAGCTGCAGCAGAACTTGCAGTGCCCTGCCATTGTCCTTCAGTGCTTGAAAGCAGCTAGTGTGGCAGCTGGTCTCTGTCTGACTCTCGAGTGATTATTCAGGGTACATGCTACAGCTGCGAGAAGCTTGGATTTTGTAGTTGACTTTCCCCACCATGTTTTAATTTGCCTTTGGGAGGATTTTTGTCATTTAATGTAGTATACCAAAAGGGGGAATATTCCTTTTATATTAGACCCCCTCCCTATCACTGTCTTCAAAGCTTAATTCTGTCTGAGGAAGAGGAAAATAACAATAACTGATTTAAAAGAGAGAGCAAGAACTGGGACATTGTCAAGAGAGACAAGGAAAAGGTTTTCACCATAGTAAAGTTTGGGCATGCTGAAAGATAGAATGTCTGCTGTGAATAAAAATGGTAGCAGCACGCAATAGCTGATAATCCTTTGCAGAACAGTGGATGTTTTGTTACCTTTGCAGAAATGGGTGTCCATTATTCATTAAAAAGACTTGCAGATGCACTTATTAAGTAGAAGAAGAGAAGAGATGGGATTTATACCCCGCCCTTCACTTGGAGTCTCAGAGCGGCTTACAAACTCCTTTCCCTTCCCCTCCCCACAACAGACACCCTGTGAGGTGGGTGGGGCTGAGAGAACTCTGACACAAACTGCTCTTTCAGGAACTGCTGTGCCAGAGCTTGTGACTGCCCCAAGGTCACATCAGCAGGTGCAAGTGGAGGAGTGGGGAATCAAACCCGGTTATCCCAGATTAGAGTCCGCACACTTAACCACTACACCAAACTGGCTTTCTTATTAAGTGTGTAACTCAATTTTTTTATTTTATTGCAGAGCAGGGGTTTTTTAAATAGCATGATTTCTGTTCATGCTGAAACTGGGGGTATAATTTTTGGAAATGGTTTCAGGGACAGTCTTTGGGTTCGAGATTGTTGGCATCTATAAATCATGCCCTTTAAAAACCCTGAAATTAAAACAAATATTCGGTGCTATCCCCCCCCCCCAAGACAGCAGGACTAGGAAGTGAGAGGAAGCTTGCCCTGGCCCCTACCTGTTCAACAGTGTTGTTGTTGTTCAGTCACACAGTCGAGTCTGACTCTTCACGACCCCATGGACCCCATCACTCCACGTCCTCCTATCTTCCGCCATCCTCCAGGGTTTGCTCAGTTCCATGTTAATTGCATTGATAGTGTATCGTCCCTTTAAATTTTAAAACTGAAAAAAGTGGGCAGTAGACCTGTCCTCTGTCCTCTGGATGCCAGGTCTACCCACATTGAAAATAATGGCCTTTCAACATTTAAAAAACAGGTGCACTACTGAAAAGCTGGGAGATGTCCAGAGGCCACGTCTACCATCCATTATTTTAAGTGGGCCTGGCCTCCAAATCAACAGTCCTCCTACCACTGTCCATAGGATTTCTATTTTTTTCTTCATTCAAGCCCTGCTGCTTGCTAAGAAATTTCTTATTCTGTATATGCTAAGATGGCTTTACAGCAGCTAGTCTTAAAGAGGATTAAAAGCTCAATTTGCTAATTTCAGGGGTTTTGTTCTTCTCTTCTTCCCAACATAATCCAATACAGTTTCCAATAGTGCAAGTCATTGACAATACACTTAATAAGTCTCACAGCAAGTAACTGTATCCATTAATGAACAAAAGAGATAAAGGTATTACACACAAAAATGACAATACATGAAAAAGAAAGCAGTTTATTAAGAAGAGCGATGGAGAGAAAAATATATGTTTGTGTCATCACCCAGAGAGAGAAGACATACATATCATGAGAAACTGGAATGGAAAACAAAGCAAGTAAAAATAAACCTTTTGTACAGTATGCATTAGCGAACAAACTCTCAAACTCTCAAGTGGGCCCCTAAATCAAGAAAGGCATTATTGTAATTTTGCTGTCTGATTACTATGAGTGGGCCCATCAAGATAGTTTTTTGCCTGAAAGTGTTGTCTGATTAGAGTCCAGGATTTGACACACTAATGCTAAAGTTCCTTTTAATGGCTTTGAATGGTCCTTTGAATAGCTAATTGTTCTGCAGGGGTGATGTCTGAGACCAGTGCTTGGTAGATACTGTGTGGAAAAATAGGAATGCTACTGATAGGGTAGAGCACTGATAGGGATGCTATCATTTTGATTCAGAAATCCCATTTTCTGACATGATTTCTTCCTTCTTGGGATTAAACAGCACATCCTCTTCCTCTTCCTCTTCTTCTTCCTCCTCCTCCTCATCCTTTGTCCCTGAGTTTCAAGGCAGATTACATAATCTAAAAAGCAATTTTCTGCATACCTTTAATAAACAATGCAGTAGGACTAGGTTTACAGAATTGCAAAAACAATGCAATGAAAACCTGTCTAAGGCACGACATACCATAATGAAGAAAAGCATTTGGTTACAAAGGTAGAGGACATTGCAGTAAGAAGGGAGGTGATACAATAAATAGTGCAATAGACTACATCACTGTCCATTATAGAAGCAACTTCCCGTGTTCTAATCCCTTTGTAAAAATGCTCTCCTTGGCATGGTTCACAGTATCAAAGCCTGCAGATAAATCTAGCAGGAGCAGCAAAGAGGCAAAACCATTGTCTACACTGAAACAGATCATCAAGTAAAATCACTAGCGCCATTTCTGTCCCATAGCCTGGACTGAAATCAGACTGAGTTATCCAAGAAAACCTACAGCTGCTCTACTACTACTCTATTATCTTGCCCAAGAAGGGAGTTGTTGTAGTTCAGTTGCACAGTTGAGTCCGACTCTTTGCGACCCCATGAACCAGATCACGCCAGACCTTCCTGTCTTCCGCCGTCCTCTGAAGTTTGCTCAACTTCATGTTTGTTGCATCTATGACACTGTCTAACCATCTCATCCTTTGCCGTCCCCATCTTCTTTGACCTTCAATCTTTCCCAGCATCAGGGTCCTCTCCAGTGAGTACTCCCTTCTCATTTGGTGGCCAAAGTATTTGAGCATCAGTTTCATTATCTGGCCTTCCAGGGAACAGTCAGGGTTGATTTCTTTTAGGATTGACTGATTTGATCTTCTTGCAGTCCAAGGGACTCTCAAGAGTCTCCTCCAGCACCATAGTTCAAAAGAATCTATTCTTCAGCGCTCGGCCTTCCTTATAGTCCAACTCTCACAGCCATACATGACTACTGGGAATACCATTGCTTGGACCATGCGGACTTTTGTTGGCAGGGTGATGTCTCTACTTTTTATCATGCTGTTTAGGTTCGCCATCACTTTCCTCCCAAGGAGCAGGCGTCTTTTAATTTCATGACTACTGTCACAGTCTGCGGTGATCTGGGATCCCAGGAACGTGAAGTCTGTCACTACTTCCACGACTTCCCCTTCTATTTGCCAAGGAGTGATGGGGCCGGATGCCATGATCTTAGTTTTTTTGATGTTGAGCTTCAAGCCCACTTTTGCGCTCTCCTCTTTTACCCTGAGCAAGAGGCTCTTTAGGTCCTCTTCACTTTCTGCCATTAGAGTGGTATCGTCTGCATATCTGAGGTTGTTGATCTTTTCCCCAGCAATCTTAATTCCCGCTTGTGATTCATCCAGGCCAGCATTTCGCATGATGTACTCTGCATATATATTAAATAAGCAAGGTGACAATATACATCCTTGTCGTACTCCTTTTCCTATGCTGAACCAATCAGTTGTTCCATATCCGGTTCTAACTGTCGCTTCTTGGCCCTTATACAGGTTTCTCAAGAGACATGTGAGGTGGTCTGGTACTCCCATCTCTTTAAGGACCTGCCATAGTTTGTTGTGATCCACACAGTCAAAAGCTTTAGCATAGTCAATGAAGCAGAAGTAGATATTTTTCTGGTACTCTCTTGCTTTCTCCATAATCCAGCGAATGTTGGCAATTTGATCTCTAGTTCCTCTACCTCTTCGAAACCCAGCTTGTACTTCTGGTAGTTCTCTATCCACGTACTGTTGAAGCCTAGCTTGTAGGATCTTGAGCATGACCTTGCTAGCGTGTGATATGAGTGCAATTGTGCGATAGTTTGAACATTCCTTGGCATTGCCCTTCTTTGGGATTGGAATGTATACTGACCTTTTCCAATCCTGTGGCCACTGTTGCGTTTTCCAAATTTGCTGGCAAATGGAGTGCAGAACTTTAACAGCATCATCTTCTAAGACTTTGAATAGCTCAGCTGGAATACCATCACCTCCACTAGCTTTGTTGTTAGTAATGCTTTCTAAGGCCCATTTAACTTCACATTCCAGGATGTCTGGCTCGAGGTCAGTGATTATACCGTCGTGGTTGTCAAGGACATCGAGGTCTTTCTTGTATAGTTCTTCTGTGTATTCTTGCCATCTTTTCCTAATCTCTTCTGCTTCTGTTAGGTCCCTACCGTTTTTGTCCTTTATCATGGCCAGCTTTGCATGGAACGCTCCCTTGATTTCTCCAACTTTCTTGAAGAGATCTCTAGTCCTTCCCATTCTATTGTTTTCTTCTATTACTTTGCACTGTTCATTCAGGAAGGCCTCCTTATCTCTCCTTGCTGTTCTCTGGAAATCTGCGTTCAGTTGGGTAAATCTTTCCTTTTCGCCTTTGCCTTTCGCTTTCCTTCTTTCCTCTGCTATTTGTAAAGCCTCATCAGAAAGCCACTTTGCTTTCTTACATTTCTTTTTCTTTGGGATGGTGGTGATTGCTGCCTCCTGTACGATGTCACGAACCTCTGTCCATAGTTCTTCAGGCACTCTATCTATCAAATCCAGACCCTTGAATCTATTCTTCACCTCTACTGTATATTCATCAGGGATGCGATCTAGGTCAAACCTGAATGGCCTCGTGGTTTTCCCAATTTTCTTCAGTTTAAGTCTGAATTTTGCAATGAGTAGCTCATGATCTGAACCACAGTCAGCTCCAGGTCTTGTTTTTACTGACTGGATAGAGCTTCTCCATCTTTGACTGCAAATTATATAGTCAATCTGATTTCGGTGTTGCCCATCTGGTGATGTCCATGTGTAGAGTCGCCTCTTAGGTTGTTGGAAAAGGGTGTTCGCTATGACCAGTGTGTTCTCTTGACAAAACTCTGTTAACCTTTGCCCTGCTTCATTTTGCTTTCCAAGGCCAAACTTGTCTGTTATTCCAGTTACCTTTTGACTTCCTACTTTAGCATTCCAGTCCCCTATGATGATGAGGACATCATTCTTTGGTGTTAGTTCAAGGAGGTGTTGTAGGTCTTCATAGAACTGGTCCACTTCAGCCTCTTCTGCATCAGTGGTTGGGGCATAGACTTGGATTATTGTGATGTTGAATGGTTTGCCTTGGAATCGGACAGAAATCATTCTGTCATTTTTGAGATTGTATCCCAGTACTGACTTTTGCACTCTCTTGTTGACTATAAAAGCCACACCATTTTTTCTCCGAGATTCCTGGCCACAGTAGTAGATATAATGGTCTTCTGAGTTAAATTCGCCCATTCCTGTCCACTTTAGTTCACTGATTCCTAAGACCTGGTGATTAATAGCTACATTGTTCATCTCTAGCAATATTTTTTTAAATAGCTCATGAGTGAACACCTGTTTTAGAACCCAATGACTGATTTATAATGGACGTTATAATATGATCCTTGCATGCTTTTCGTAACCAAGACAGGAAGGATCCAAAGTACAAAAGGGGTCCTTCACAGATCCCCAGATCCTGTCAGCATCCATTATGCTGACCAGATCAAAGTGATCCATAAATGGACCAATTGGTGCACTAGGAATTATTAGTGTCTCATCTATACTACAACCAGCATCAAAATCAGAATGCATTTGATTGTCTAAGCAAAAAACCCCACACAGCACACAATAATGTCATAGCTAAGAAGCCTGTTTTTACATCAACCGGGGAACAAACTGTGTAAATCCACCCACAACCTGAGAACACTAGCAACATGGATTGGTGAAACGAAACCAGTCATCATGCCAATTTATGAAAACAAAAGAGGTTAGCCCAATTTTGTCAGATCTTGGAAGCTAGGCAGGGTCAACCCTGGTTAATATTTGTATGGGAGAACACCAAGGAATTCCAAGGTTGCTATGCAGAGGAAGGCAATGGCAAACAACCTCTGTTAGTCTCTTACCTTAACACTCCTATGGGGTTACTGTAAATTGGCTGTAACTTGATGGACATTACCCACACAGAGCGACAAAACAGCAATTGGGCTGTTTTGAAAGTGGGGACAGAGAAAAGTCTCTCTCTCTCTCTCTCTCTCTCTCTCTGGAAATGAGATGGGTCTGGATGGATCTACTGCCTTGTTGTGCTTTTACATTTGTAATGCAGTTATAACCAATGTTGCAATTACACTATTTATTTATTTTATTTTATTTATTTATATTTGGATTTGGTGCGGCAGTTGGTTCCCTTCCTCGACCGCAGGGACTTGGCCACAGTGATCCATGCGCCGGTCACCTCGAGGCTAGACCACTGCAACGCTCTCCACATGGGGCTGCCTCTGTCGCAGATCCGGAGGCTGCAGCTGGTGCAGAATGGTGTGGCCAGGCTGTTAATGGGTCTCTCTAGGAGGGACCATGTTCAGCCTGTGCTGAAAGCGCTGCACTGGTTGCCAATAGCGTACCGGATCCGCTTCAAAGTGCTGGTTCTTACCTATAAAGCCCTATATGGTCTGGGTCCAGCCTACCTAAGGGACCGCCTTTCCCTGTATGTTCCCCCAAGAGCGCTACGGTCTGGGGCCCAGAATTTTCTAACTGTTCCGGGCCCCAAGGATGCTAGATTGGCCGTCACAAGGGCTAGGGCCTTCTCAGTGGCGGCCCCCACCTGGTGGAACGAGCTCCCGGAGGAGATCCGGGCCCTGCGGGACCTAGTGCAGTTCCGCAGGGCCTGCACTTAATACTGTAATATTGTAGAATGATGTTAAATGGTTTTAAATATGTTTTATGCGCTGGCTTATGCTTGATTGTAAGCCACCCTGAGCCCGTTTTGCGGGGAGGGAGGGCTATAAATTGAATTTATAAATAAATAAATAAATAAATATCCCGCCCTACCCCGAAGGCTCAGGATGGCTGACAAGAGCACCATGTGCCAAGGTTACAACAATAAACACATAATTTAAAAACAATAAATTACAATAAAATACAGTAACAAATTTGCAATACAGATTTAACCAAGATGGGTAGATCTTAACCTCCATAACAGCTCCCTGAGATCTTATAATCCAATCCATGCCCAGGCACCTCGCTCCCCCCGTAGGGACCAAACAATCATGATGGTAATACGACAGTACACAGGAGGCGGAGGTGGAATAGTGGTGGCGGTGGCTCCTACTTAAAGGCCTGGCAGAAGAGCTCCATCTTGCAGGCCCTGCGGAACTGAGAAAGGTCCCGCAGGGCCCGGATCTCTTCCAGGAGCTCCTTCCACCAGGTAGGAGCAGCCACCGAAAATGCCCTGGTCCTGGTCACTATCAGCCCCCAGTGGTCCCCATAGAAAACAAAATCTTCTAGCGCTGCCATTGAAACTTCTCACACTGACGATTTTATAGGGTTGCCAGACCACAGAGGCAACCCTCAGGAGGAAATGGTGATGGGGCCTGGTGCCCTAAAGTTTTTGCAAAATGCTAGAGCATCCCCTATGTCACCTCTGGTCTTGGCATCCCTATGAAAGTGGTGATTACATGGTGTCTGCATTTCCTGAAAGCTAACAGATGGCTCACTTGATGAAGTTTGTAAAAGTCTGCCATCTTTGTGTCCAAACAGCTACCTTCCAGAAATAGAAATTTCCTACAAGGAAGCTAAAGCTACATCCTGTTCTCCAATTTCTTTGTAATGTGCGATGGGATTGGCCCATTACATGTGTGTTTGTTGTCTCTTGTCCATTCCTATCTTTTGGCTCACTCACTACCCAATATAGTAGGGCTCCCCAACCTTTCTGAGTCCGCAGGCTCTTTGGAATTCTGACACAGGGTGGTGGGTGCCACAGCAAAATGGCTACCACAGGAGGTGAAACCCACCACAAAATGACTGATGGAGGAGGTGGAGCCAATTACAAAATGTGCGGGGGTGAGGTTATGTATAATTCTTCAGCATTTCAGAAGCTGCATCTAACAGGATAGCGTTTTAACTTTTTTAATGGACATACTGCTTTATAGTGATTTTTTCCCCTGCACTGACACAGCTTACCTTCAGTCGTACAGTGAAGATCCTTATGCTGTGGTGGCAGCTGCTACCAAAGTAATGTTTTAAGAAACCTGCATGGCCAGTCAGATCTCCAGTGGCCAATTGTAATCCCTGCTAGGCAAAAGCCCCAATTGGCACACCAACTTTATAGAAACACTTGTTGGGTGCCAGGGAAGGTAATGGTGGGTGCTGTAACACCTATGGATGCCACACTGGGGGCCCATGCACTAATGTATCCTGTTTTTAAAAATGGTCAAACAAATGTTTCCAAGAAGGCATCTCTCATCATGAAAGTTCCATTTAGCTATCATGGTTCACTTAGCTATTGGTGGACTTACCATTGACTTGTTTAAGCCTCTTTGAAAACTATCTTCACTAGTAGCCATCTTTAACTAGTGCTGCTGTCCCGGTTCAGGGATCCCGGGACTTAACCCACACACCCCAGAGACCCCAATGACCACCAACTAACCCAGGGAACCGGCAGACCGAGAAGACCCCGCCTCGCCGAGCCGCATCAGCACAGCCAGGACACAACAGTCCAACCCCGCCCGACCACAGAGCCATAGGGAGCAGCAGGAGAAGCCGACGGCACTGGGGAGAGGCTGACGGTGGCCCCATGACCTCACAAAACCCTACACGGTGGCAGCAGCGCAGCCCCAGGCCGCCAAGACTGCTGCCAATGTAGCTATGACCACACCCCAGCCGCGGGGAAGGCGTCAGAGCTTATCAAGGGGGGCGGGGCTGGGAGGAATGAGAGGGAGGCAGGGATGGGAGACGGCACTGAGTGAGGGAGCTGGGTATAAAGGAGAGGAAAGCGAAGGGGCCAGGGAGGAAGGATGTGCTTGGAACTACCTGACACTGGCAGAGAGAGAAGGAGTCCAGGGAGGACGCTGAGAGGCTGGGGAACCGAATCACAGAGGTAGAGGGACTTGTGGAGTGGCGTTCAACTCCATCCCCTACCCATCTGAGGCCCCAATGCTCCCCCTCTTCTTTACAAGCCTCATCTCCCAGAGCCATCAGACCTCCCCCATCTTGAGACCAGTGTTCCCTCTAAGCTGAGTTAGTGTGAGCTAGCTCACAGTTTTTTAGCCTCTGGCTCACACGTTTTTGTCTTAGCTCAGGAAGGATGGCTCCAGAGCAAACTAACTTATTCAGTGGCTAAATCATCTGCTCACAACTTTAATGTTAGTAGCTCACAAAAGAGAATTTTTGCTCAAAGGACTCCATAGCTTAGAGGGAACATCACGGCCACGGGAGGGTCTGCTCCCGGAGCCCAGGGCGGGCTTGACAGTTGCCAACTCCAGTTTGGAAAAAACCTGGAGATTTGGGGTGGAGCCTGGAGAGGGCAGAATTTGGAGAGGGGAAAGACCTCGGCAGGTTATAATGTGAGAGAGTCCACCCGCCAAAGCAGCCATTTTCTCTAAAAGAACTGATCTCTGTGGTCTGGATCGGTTGTAATTCCTGGAGGTCTCCTGACCTCACCTGGAGGCTGGCAACCCTATCTTCAATATTATGTAGCCTCACACATCATAAATAAAGTTAAATAAGAGTATTAGAGTACTGGTCATTTTATTTTAAATCCCTTTCCTAATAATATCTACCAAGGAAGAAATTTTTCACTCCTGAACTGGTCCTTTAATTTACTGGGAAAAACCAGGAACAAGCTGAGCTGAACCCAGTGGCATTTGCCATTTGGCTTGAACCTTGCCAGTGGCAACAGATACAGGCTCACTCATTGCCAGTGTTGGCAGAGTTTAAATATGCAAAGGAAGTGAAGCACTGACTGTTTAGAGAAAAATAAGTAGGTTTATTATAGAAGAACAAACTGTTATAGAACACACAGAGAGAAAGCCTAAACCAGGGGTGTCAGACATAAGGCCCAGGGCCGGAACTGGCCCGTCCAGGGCTCTTATGTGGCCTGCATGCAACTAGTGCAAGGGGGGGGGGGACAGGAGACTGCTCAGGGGACTGGGCGGAGCCACTCTGACCGTGTCTTCAGCATGGTGGGAAAAGCTCATCTTCAGCAGTCAAACATTGTGTGCGCTGCTGGCTCTCCAGTCCACCCATATGGGTTTTCCTTTGCACCCCCCTCCCAGCCCATGAGGCCTTGCAGTGAGAACACACCAACTCAGAGCTTACCAGCTGCTGTCCTTTATACAGTTTATATCTCTCATGCCTGGCATTACAGTTTATGGCACACATGGCCGAGCCTGACAAAGTGACATTTATGTCCAATCTAGCCCTTGTAACAAATGAGTTCGACACCTCTCGCCTAAACTAACCCGTCTAACTGCTGTAAAAGGAGCAAAGAGCAACAGGAAGCTCTACAGGAGCAGAAAGTCTCCAGAAGAGTCAATCAGGACACAGCCACAACACAATTTGAAAAAGTGGGAAGTTCCTAGTCTAGCTATGCTAGCGAAAAGTCCTTCAGCTGTCCCCCCCCCCCCGCAGGATGATCTTCAGATCTTCTTCATGAGGCTGAACTATAGACCTTGCATATTCTAACAGATAACAGCTAGCAACAATCTAGGAATGGCATGGAAGGAAGCAATGAGAGAGCTATACCCTTTTGGCATCATCACCATGTCCCAAGTGGACAAGTAGCCCATGCAACACTGCCTGCACCACTGAGGTAACTTGGCTTGGTTTACTCTGGAGCTGTTTTAATTTCTTAATCCACTCATGCATTGATACATTTTTTTAACATGGAGCTATCCACTATCATCTTTAGAACACTTTCCTGTTTAGGGTGGTTAGCTATCCCAGAACTGCCAATTTTCCCACTTCATACACCGATTCCACCATTTGGTTTGGTGTGATGTCATTTCTGGATCATGTCAATTCTGGATCAGGTTCCATGCAGCTAGCCATATTTCCATTCAACTTCTCAGTTTCATCTGCACCTGCAAAGTATGTGGTGGTTGGAGTGTAATTTGTTGGCAATACTGCACTGGCATAGGCTCAGGACAAGCACAATGTGGAACGCAGGTGCTGGTTTAGAAAAGATCTGCTGGTTATGACTGTTAAAGCCCTTCCTGGCCTAGGACCCACATAACTGAAGGACCTTCTTTCCCCATATTTCACCATATGCTAATCTTCTGGTTGCTACTTCAGTGCCACTTTCCAGTTTTTCTCCTGCCTAAGGTGGACCACTTGAAACCTACTAGAGCACATTTCTTTTTCCACCTTGTGGAATGGGCTACTTCAGGAGCTATGAGACACATTATTTTTAGTTTTTTTAGGTGGTGTTGCAAGGCTGTTTTATTTTTTGAGAGCTTTTAATAGGGTTTAAGCTGCAAGCATTTTTGGGGGGAGGGGGATAAAAGGTTTTTTTAACCATATTTCGTGTTTATGAATTTCACAATTTGAACCACAAGGGAAAAGTGGGATATAAATATCTTTCTTTTTTTTGGCCCCCCGAAGAGGAATTTTTTATTTGCATTTCTATAAAACTACAACAGAAATTGGAGAGGGAGAATCTACAATCTAAAGGAGAAAATAAAAAGAACCTAACTAAAAACCCAAGAATGGAGGTTTTACAATGCTTAAAACATAGTTGTTACTCTTATACAGTTACTTTCGAACATGAAGAGTGCCCACCAATCATCGCTTCTGCTGACAAAACCAGCTTATCTGACTGAACAGAGAGTAATTCCAAAGCTATAACACACATAATCACAGCCCTTAAGAAAAAATTAGCATTTCCTTTTACACTTTACTCCCCCCATAGGCAAAATCTTTAAAACCAATGTTCCCTCAGTAAAAACATTTCATCCACGGAGCTAACTTGCTACCAGAGAATCTGTGGTTCACAGGGACACTTGATACAAGTTACATACACAACTATTCACCCAAGAAGCATGATAGATCCAGAGTCGCATTGAGCCCTTTGGGTTGTTCCGATTTAAGTCTAAATGTCCAAAAAGCCTCTCTCTGTAAAAGGAGTCTTTTTGTATCCACACTGCTGTATGGTTTGCCTCTCACCACTTCCAACACGAGGCAATTGAAATCACTGGGACCGTGGTTAGCCTCCGTAAAGTGCTGAACCATGGGGGCTGAAAGATGTTGATGTTTAATTTTTGATTTATGTTCTAAAACCCGGGTCCTTAAAGTCCTAGATGTCTGTCCGACATATCTACGTCTGCATGCACATGTCAATAGATAGACGACCGATTTGGTGGCGCAGGAGGACAGATGCTTAATTGGTTTCTTTAAATTTATGTCCGGAAAATCTAAAACATTCGTTTCCACCATCAACGGACATGCAACGGACATAAATGCTTCTTGGGTGAATAGTTGTGGATGAATAGATTGTTGTGCTAACATTAAGTGATGCATTGACCTGTTGGTTTGTTGCAAACCTGTTAGTCATAGGGTACTATGGGAGTATGGCATGTTGGCCTCCTGGGGCTAGAAAACACATGATGCACTATAGAGAATATAATGCAAGCGTTCTAGAAACTGTTAAGATTTATTATCCGGAAATAATTTGGTGAATGTGAGAGCTACAAATAGCCATCTTTGGTAAGCTATCAACATTTTAATTGTTTATATAACTTTGTAAATTGTTTTGTAGAAGTTCAGAGTACAGTAAGGGATGACAGAAACATAGGCATTTGTTGGTTGGACCATGAATGTTATGAATAACTTTTTTAATGAGACTATTTTTGTATCTATAGAATTTATGCACTTATTGTTGGAAACATTGAACTGAAGAAAAAAACATAATAAACTGTATGTACAAAATTTGAAATTTATTGTAAGAATTTGTATGCAAATTTCCTTTGGAGTTATTATTCCCTTGTCATTGAGATTGTGTATTCTTAATAGGATGTTTGACAAAGACGAAGGTCGAAACGGACAGTCAACTCGAGAAAGTTCGTCCTCTTATCTTGTTGGGACCTCGGTCTCACGATGAAGTTCATCTATTGAAACAAAATAACATTTAAAAAATTATATTGTATCATTAAGGATATGAACTTGTACAGCAATATGTTGTTTTTGTATGCTATCTAGATTGCTGGGTCCTTGTAGTATTTGTTGTTCTCCTTCCTGAAGAAAGCATTGATCCCGCCTCCCTCTTCGCCTCTCGTCGCCATCTTTTGGGGATGTTTACATCAGCCGAGAAAGAATGCCAAAGTCTCTAAGGTCTGTTTAAATGCTCAGCTTTCTTTCAGAAAAACTCTCCGTTACTGTCCATCGCCACAATTTGATCAGTCCCTCCCTCCTTGCTTTCGCATTTGCTTAAAACGTCGGGAGATAGGGCATCCCCTCCCCCCCTCCGTTTATACACTTATAGTAGAGGGACTTCACGTCTAGGCTTTAGTGTCTCGTTTCAATGTCAACTCACTCATCAATCCTTGAATCGATCCACCAGGTCCTAAGACAGCCCCTGGGATCACGCCAGGCAGAGAAAATTGCTAAACCTCCAAATGCTTGTCCGGGTGGTCGCTTCTAATCCAATACTGGGAATCAGGGCAGGACCTTCAGGGCAGAGAGTAGCCCCCCTGTACTGGCCGCCAGCCGGAGGTAGGGCACTCCAAAGCCCCTGGCTAGAAGCCCATTGTCTATGGGCTCCATGGGGGAGCGTGCACAATCACGCTCCCTCCTAATCCTCGATTCATGGCACACGTCTCTCGGAGGAACCAATCGCCATTGTTTAAAGCGCCAGAACCAGAAGTCGGGATATAAATATCTTGATCAATAAAAATAAATAAATAAATAAGTCTGATACATACTGATGCATTCTAAAAGGGGAGAAATCAGCAGATCCACAGTCGCATTTAGACTTTGCAGTCAATGAATATTTATAACTATTCCACCTGTCTGCCATTTGGGTGTATCCTGTCCTCACATAGACTCTTTAATAGGCTGCTACGAAGCCAAGATAGGCTACAAAGCCAGAGGATTTTTTTATTCCTACATTTTTACAGTTGTTTGGCTATAAGGCTCCATCAGCGTCTCTTTTTTAATGGTGTATGTCTATTGAAAAACATTACTTTCCACACTGAAACTTGGTACCAAGATTTTCAGCCCAGGGGCCTTTGTGCTTTGTACAATGTCATTCAAGTTAAAATGCCGGTTTCAGATGCCTCATAACTGAGTGGAAAAATGTGAACATTGCCAGGATTCTGAGTTTCTGAAAAATGTTTGTCTTGGATCTGCTTACTGCTAATGGAAGGAGACTACTTCTAGAATTACAGCCTTGGTAAGTCACTGCAGACAGAGTCTAGTTTAAATGTACGCAGGCTAGCTATGGGTCAATTTAATCCCCCCATCTCATCATTATACTATCCCGATGAGTCTAATCTGTCCCTCCCATTTGGACATGGCTCCAGTAACATACTGATGTGCTAAGTAAACAGATCGCTAAATTCTAATGCCGTCATGCTCCAACACCTAGCTATTGTATATACACCACACAGATTCAGTCTAAAAAGCCAAATTTTGCTAAGATATAAGTAGCACAAACCACAAATCCATTTTTTCCCCTGGAGCAAAAATGCATTGAGCTTTTATTGAGCTTAAAGTCCACACCAGGCTTTCAAAATCATGTCAGCTGGCTCAAACTATGTCATTATGAAGGCCTTGAATATAATAAAGTATGTTGGGAAAAGTTCATACAAAGCTATAAATAAATGTGTTGGTATATTGGAAACGTGTAGAAGCATTCAGCAGAGATCAGTGTTTGCCTCATTGCTCCAGGCTGCCTAAAGGACAATCCAGGTTACCACTTGCCAGTTCACATTTTATTTTCATTAGTGTTCTCCTAAGGATGTATTTGTTGTTTGTTAGTTTTATGTTCATTTGATTTGTTGTCCCCTTTAAGATTTATTAATACATTTGCTTTGATTAAACTTATTTTAATTGGAAACACATTTCTGGTTGTAACTCCCCCCCCCCATTTTATTTATCTGTCCCTTTTATCTTGCTTTTCCCACTGTGAGCTCCGGGTGGTGTGCATGGTTCTTCCTTTATCCTCACAACACCTCTGTGAAGTACTTCAGGCTAAAAGAGTAACTTGCCCAAGATCACCCAGGTAGCTTCTTGGTGATTTAAACCTAAGCCTGAAACACTAACCATTGTAACACACTGGCTTTTTTCCTTCCAATATGAATGACATTCCAAGGGCTTGCACTCCTTATCCAGGATGCCTGGCTGCCAAAATTCTGGACGATAAGAGAAAGAGCCATGGTTTCATAGGCTGTTTCATATCCCTTGATTTCCTCTGATACTTTCTCTCTGTTCCTACTTTTGACTATTTATGTTGAACTTTGCTGATTGAGCGAATGCTTCCTTTTTATTTTAGTGATATGATGCTTTCTGTTTACCTTTATGACTGATTATATGCTTCCTGTTTATTTTGATGAATCCTGTTTACTTCTTATCTACTGTAATGATTGAATACTCCCATGTAAGTTTCATATCCCTTGATCTTTCCCAGCTTCCTCTGTTTACACCAGTTTGGAATAAAAGACCTGTCATCTATAACATTCTTTTCAGCTATAATATTTGTTTAACTTTAATGACTAGAAAGCTTAGGGATTTTACAATCTGCTCTTTTCTGTCACTTTCTCTCCACCTGTGGCCTTTGCTTGAACTCACTGCATGACTACTCCTCTCCTAAACTCAAGGAAGGAAAACAGATTAAATGAATGGGACTTTATTTTTTTTTTAAAAAAAACAAAACGCTATGTTTGACAAGTATATTGTTAATTTAAGGATTAGATTGTACAGTTGAGATATTCCATACAGACAGAAATCAGTTCCCTTAGAGAAAATGGTTGCTTTGGTGTGTGAACTCTACGGCATCATTCCCTGCTGAGGACCCATTCCTCTCCAAATCCCACCCTCCCCAGGCTCTAGCCTCAAAATCTCCAGGATTTTCCCAACCCAAAGTTGACAACCAGCAGATATATGTAGTAATTCATGAGAAAATATAATGCATTTTACAGAACATTGCCAGGGGAACAGAATGAATTCAATTAATGAACTCAGTCCAGAGAAGAAGAAAAAGAAGAAAAAGAAGAAGAGGAGGAGGAGGAGGAGATTGGATTTATACCCCATTCTTCATTACCCAAAGGAGTCTCAGAGTGGTTTACAATCCCTTCCCCTCCCCACAACAGACACTCTGTGAGGTAGGTAGGGCTGAGAGAGCTCTCTCCAGAACTCCCCGTGAGAGAACAGCTCTGAAAGAACTTATTACTGACCCAAGGTCACACCAGCAGCTGCATGTGAAGGAGTGGGGAATCAAATTTGGTTCTCCCAGATTAGAGTCCAGACTCTGAACCACTACACCATGATTGGGTGTAGGGGGAATAGCCACTCGTGCTGTTTCACAGATATTTGTGCCCAGTGCCGGATTTATGCATAAGCTAAATAAGCTACAGCTTAGGGCCTCGCAATCTGCTGGGGCCTCAAATAATATAAAAATGATTTCAAATATTAAAAAGGCGTATATATTTTAAATTTTTCTGAGACCAGCTGATGTAATTTAAAACAGTAGGGGGCCTCTGGGTTTTGTATAGCTTAGGGCCTCAGCAAGTCTAAATCCGGCCCTGTTTGTGCCAGAATTTATGAAAGGGTTTGTGCAGTGCACATAAATTCTCATACAATCTGTTGAGCAAGCCGATGAGCAAATTTTGGATTTATAGTTTCACTTATCCTGAATAGCTCTCTTGGATGAGGTGTAAAACAGGTTTTGTGCAGAATATGGCTTCTTTATTTGGAAGAGCACTTTTGGATTCCACCCTTTGTATATTCCCCACAACTCTTTTTATGATCTGTTAAAGCATTTCCACACACTTGGATAGATAATTATGAAGATGGGTGTTATTAGACATGACCTTCAAGCCTGACGTGAATTAAAGAGGACTGACTGAGTGATGCAAAATAACAAGCTCACTGCATTCCATAGGTCAGACATTGGCAGTGTCATCCTAAGCAGAGTTGCATCCTTCTATGCCCATTGAGTCTCATGGGTTAAGATGGATGTAATTCTGTTTAGGATTGCACTGTAATTCTTTGAAAGGCATCACTGTAATATGTTGATAATAGAAAGGGTCCAACTCTGTACTGTCTAGCAAGAGAAATCTGTCTGTTCCCCTCCTTACAAGTGTTTCATCAGCTTTTAATGGCTCAGGAAATGACACCCCTTAAGTAGTAATTTTAAATATCTGCAAAATGGATTACTGTTGTTGTCAGGGCTTCATGGGGAAAAGGAATAAAACTATGCTTTAATGGGAGAATTGTTCACAAGTTTGTGATTTTTTATTCCAGTTTATGACCATTTCTGTGTGGACCCATTCTACAAAGCCCTGTAAACAGCTGGCCTTCTTAAGAAATTTATTCAGGTGTTATGAATAGTAGGTAATATTTAGGACTGAACTAAATGATTTTTAAGTAACAACTCATTGGGTTAGATCCAGCCAACAATTTTCTTCAATTTTGTCCAATTGTTCATCCCACGTGGCTTTTGCCCTTAGGGGCCCGCTATCCCTGTTATAGCCACTTTGTATGGTCAAAGGGGCCCCCTCCTTCAATTTTCACCAGCAGAGAAGCTGGTTGGCTCTCACTTGCTGTGTAGGCTACAAACCTTTCAGAAAAATCAGTAGTAATGGAGGATTATTTCTCCTATGAAAATCAAAGCCCAAGCTGACATATAAGGCAGCTATGATACGAAGGGAACAATCTAATGAGAAGTAATTTTAATTTTGTTTAAGGGGGCTTACTCCCAGAAAGGTGTTCTTAAGATTTGCAGCCAAATTTTTTAATGTAACTTTCTAAAGTATAGTGAAATCCCATGTAGAGTTGCTCTTGTCTAAATCCATTGACTTAATAACTCTCTATAGGATTGCACTGTTAATATAGGTGTATGGTCAGAGCTTTTGAATTTAGACAGTTTTTATTAACAGTTGAACTAGTATGATGTAGTAGTCAGAGCAGGACAAGGCTCAAATCTCCTGAAGTTTACTGGATAACCTTAGGCCTAACTTAGACTAACACCTACCTCACAGGCTTTTTCTGAGGGTATACTGTGGGAGTATAGTGAAATTCCATGTAGAGTTGCTCTTAATAACTCTCCATAGGATTGCACTGTTAATATAGGTGTATGGTCAGAGCTTTTGAATTTAGACAGTTTTTATTAACCGTTGAACTAGTATGATGTATTAGTCAGAGCAGGACAAGGCTCAAATCTCCTGAAGTTTACTGGGTAACCTTAGGCCTAACTTAGACTAACACCTACCTCACAGGCTTTTTCTGAGGGTATACTGTGGGATGTGGAAACCATTTGCACTGTGCTAAGCTCCTTCCTGCCAACCTAGCAGTTCGAAAGCAAGAAATTGCAAGTAGATAAATAGGTACCACTTCAGTGGGAAGGTAACAGTGTTCCGTGCGCCTTGGTGTTTAGTCATGCCGGCCACATGACCACGGAAACGTCTTCGGACAGCGCTGGCTCTTCGGCTTTGAAACGGAGATGAGCACCGCAACCCTAGAGTCGGATTCGACTGGCTTTCGAGCAAGGGAACCTTTACCTTTACCTAAGCTCCTTCGAGATAGGATAAATATATAGAAATAAAACCTAATTTATTCCTCTTGTTCTGGGGTAGCAATGGAAATAGTTCAGTAGTCTAAACTGGATCACTGTAACATGTGTTAATAATTTCAAAGTATATTCCTTACAATTTTTATTTGTGTGTGAATGTGTGCTATTTATTCCAGCTGCTACATTTCTCTCTGTTTCCCTGCCTCTCTTTCACTGTTAGTCACAAAAGAAGGAACCATGCAATACAAATGATGAATATAGTAACACATGGAAAAAAGAAGGCGCACAACATGGCTTTGTCACTTTCCCCATTGTGGCTATTTCAGAAAAGTCTGGCTGGGATTCTCCCCCTCATTTTGAACTGAGGAGGGGGAATCTTGCCCTAATATTGACCTCAGGTGTACATGGGTCATTCCCATTGATTTCAGTAGGATTTAAGCACATGTGAATCTGTAGCCCATGTGAAAATTTGTATCCTTATAGCTTTTACAAAAGCAGTTTTACATCCAAAACAGTCCTCCAGAACGTACCAATTCCCCACCCCTGTTGGGAACTGTAGCTTTTTGAAGTGTTTTAAGGATGATATATTTATCCACTTGGCATATGCCCTTGATCTCTGTATTGCTTTGAAGTAATATTCATGTTTTCTTTTCAATTCTCACTTGGTATTAATAAAAAAGGACCTAAACCCAGGCAAACTTCCATTTTCATTTGCAGTACACATACCAGCAGCACTACATTCTTATGGCCACTTCTTTATTTTTTTCACTCAGATTTTGGATTTTTTTTAAAAAAGAATAACAATAACTCCAAAATAAACCTCAGAGATATATTATGATCCATGGCTTTCTAGTATCTTGGCCTGGAATCAAGCTAATATGGCAATTCATTTTTTTCCATCTACCTTGAATGGAAGTGGTTCAAATAGTTTCATCCTGGTGAAAGTTATAGCTAAATGTTCCAAAATAAATACAAAAAGGATATTAAAATAGGCTGTTTAACATATACAATTAGAAAAACTACTTCGTCTTAATGTAAACAAATTATGTTAGCAGTTATTTTCCAAGTCAACATAATAGAAGACTGTATGTCACACCTTAATCGAGGATTTTCACATGATCTTCTGGAAACTGAAATTACAAGATTGCCAGTAATAAGAACTATTCTAGTGCAGTGGCTTTGATCTAGATGTCTCTGATTTAAAATCCACTAGGTGGATTTAGTCAAGGCACTGTGAAATCCAAAGTAGAGTTACACTCTTCAAAGTCCATTTAAGCCACGTTAGAAGGGTATAAATTCTTCTTAGGATTGTACTAACTGAAATGGGCTAACCCCTCTCATGGCAGCCCTGAGGCGCCAAGGGTTGATGACATCAGTGCACACCAGGCTGCTGTTGCAATATTCTCCTTCATAGAATCACAGAGTTGGAAGGGGCCATACAGGCCATCTATTCCAAACTCCTGCTTGATGCAGGATCATCCTACAGTATCCCTGAAAAGTGTTTGTCCAGACGCTGCTTAAAGACTGCCAGTGAGGGGGAGCTCACCACCTCCCTAGGCAGCTGATTCCACGGTTCCACAACTCTGACTGTAAAAAAGGTTTTCCTAATATCTCGCTGGTACCTTCCCGCCCTCAATTTAAACCCATTATTATGAGTCCTATCCTTTGCTGCCAACAGGAACCTCTCCCTGCCCTCCTCTAAGTGACAGCCCTTCAAATACTTAAAGAGAGCAATCATGTCCCTCCTCAACCTCCTCTTCTCCAGACTAAGCATTCCCAAGTCCCTCAGCCTTTCCTCATAGGGCTTGCTTTCCAGGCCCCCAAACATCCTCATTGTTCTCCTCTGCACAAGCTCCATTCTGTCCACATCCTTTTTGAAGTAAGGCCGCCAAGTGTGGCCTAACCAATGCAGTGTACAGCAGGACTATGACATCTTGTGATTTGGAAGTTATGCCTCTGTTGATACACTCCATGACCGCTTTAGCCTTTTTTGTCACTGCATCACACTGGCTGCTCATATTTAACTTTCGATCCACCCTTACCCAAAGATCTTGTTCACACACACTGCTACTCAGATGTGTATCCCCCATCCAGTATGCATGCTCCTCATTTTTGTTACCCAGATGTAGAACTCGGCGCTTATCCTTGTTAAATTGCATCTTGTTCGCATCCGCCCACTTTTCCAGCATGTTCAGATCTCATTGAATTCTATCTCTATCTTCTGGTGTGTTTGCTGCTCCTCCCAATTTAGTGTAATCTGCAAATTTAATGAGTAGCCCCTCCACACCCTCATCCAGATAATTTATAAAAATATTGAAAATTACTGGGCCCAGAACTGCGTCCTGTGGCACCCCACTGAACACCTCTCTCCATTCAGATGAAATGCTATTGACAGCTACTCTCTGAGTGCTGTTCTCCAATCAGTTCCCTATTCATCTAACTATCCTACAGTCCAGTCACAGTCATTTAGTTTACCCATCAGAACATCATGGGGCACCCTATCAAAAGCTTTACTGAAATCCATGTAAACAACATCAACAGCATTCCCTCGATCCAGTAAGCTTGTCACTCGATCAAAGAAGAAAAAGATGTTGGTCTGGCAGGACCAGTCGGGGACAAATTCATGCTGACTTCCCCAGATCACCAAGTTGTCCTTTAGATGCTCACAGATTGATCCCTTTGAAATCTGCTCCAGTATCTACCCTGGGACAGAGGTCAGACTGACTGGCCTGTAGTTTCCTGGGTCATCCCTCCTCCATTTTTTGAAAATTGGGATAACATCTGCCCTCCTCCAGTCTTGTGGCACATCTCCCATCCTCCAAGAGGTCTGGAAGATGATGAACAAGGGCTCTGCAAGCTCTCTTGAAAGTTCTTTGAGCATCCTCCTTCTTCCAGCTGGATTCCTGTAATGGCTGGAGGCGACAGGATGCACCCAGTGCCAGTGCTGTCTTGGCTGCTGCTATCTGCTCTTCCAACAGGCAAAGCTGCTGGAGCTGCCATGGTAAGTCTGGAGCTGGTGCGGCTCTGGGTGCCACCATCTCCTCCTGGCCATGGTCCTGGGCCCGCAGGAGGGGGTACATGTGTCTAGAGGTGGGGCTGCCACTGGACAGACTATGTTAAATACTGGGGCTCAGTACATAACAGACTACTTCACAGTTATTGCTTGTGCTGTCTTTATCAGCCTCATTTCTTTCCTTTCCTACTCCCCAACTCTCTGTAGACACCTCTTCAGTTGTTGATTTCTATTTCTGCCTCCATAATCCCTGGAATGTGTATAATGCCAACTAAGTTTGGAAAAGACTCTCACTCCTGGCCCTTGGGGAGCCATGCCCAAGACACTGGTAGAGGAATGTTGCCTCTCTGCCTTGGATCAGTTTATGGATCATACATAAAGTTCTGGCTATCTTCTTGTCTGCTACACAATCTCACAGGGCTTTTAATGGAACATAATAAGCACATGGCAGCATTATTTACATTATCTTTAATACTACATTTCATAGAATCTCAACTTATATTCACATAGAGCCCTGCCATCTCTTTGATTATAGTGGTGGAAGGAAATCCACGGTGCCCACCCATGGAATTATATATGCACCAAGAGAAAGAGCTGAGTTTTGTTGCCACACTGCAAAATAGAACATCCATTGGTACTGTAGTATTTTATTTGTAAGTATTTGTGAGCAGTTTCTAGGATATATGCTGGCAGCTCCTACAAAGAATACAAAGGCCAGCTGTACCTCTTGCTAACTGAGATTTCTGAGTTATGATAGAACTGTATTTGGGAGCTGCGTACAATTCTAGAAAATAATAGAGTGGCTCTCCAAGGCTAATGAAACATCCGAAACAGTATGATCGAGTTTCAAAAGCTATAGAAGGCTGAAATAAACAGTATGCTTTGTAGAAACCACTCGTAAATTTGTAGTATCTCTGAATACCCAGCCAATGCAGTTTTCAAATCTGTTTTTGAATAGTACATGCAGCTCTTGTCAGCACAAAAGCAGCACTGAAGATTTGCCAGTTCATTTTTTAGCTCTTATTGGCTAAACTTCTTGATCTTTTTTTTTTAAAAAAAAAACCACTCCAACTTAAAGTGTGCAATTGCTTCTTTTGCTCACAAAAGTATACAAGTTATCATATGAGGACATGGCCATGACAAAAAAAAAATAACAAGGCTTGGATCCAAAGAGTCCCTTACAGAATGTGGTCCACTTGTTCAAGTGGAGGCCTAAGATTTCTGTTAGTCCCCATATTGCACTGTATCCCACAGCCCTTAGGAGATGCTTGGGAAGCACAAAGGGCTGGAGTAGGAAGGAGGAAAGTCCTCTTTCCTAAGCAGAACATTACCTGTGGGTTTTGTAAGCCCATGGGATTTTGTCCTCAAATAGCCAGAAGGACCTTCAGGTTTACATCTTGGTAATCTCTACCAAAGTTCCCTCTAAGCTGTGGAGTCTTGTGAACCAAAATCCTACTTTGTGAGCTGCTGGTATTAAAGTTGTGAGCAGGTGATTTGACTGCTGCATCAATCAGTTTGCTCCGGAGCCCTCCTTCCTGAGCTAAGACAAAAATATGTGAGCCGGAGGCTAAAAAACTGTGAGCTAGCTCACACCAACTCAGCTTAGAGGGAACACTGATCTCTACGTATCTACCACATTTGTATCATTCATTTAAAATATTTACATCTTGCCTTATTTTCTTGGAATGAAGGTAGCAAGCAAGTTGTGAATGAAATAACCATTCATCAAGAAGGGAGAGCAATATATTCAGGAGTTTAGACTATAAGGAGGCTAAGCCATGATGTACACTTCATCCAGTCTAAACTATTATTTTTGCAAAGATGTAATTAGTTTTCTCCACAGTGGCTGCTCTGCAGTGGCTGCTTCTGGAGCAAAGTACGACATACCCTCTTCTTAACTGTGACTCCTGAGGACCAGAGTTGAGAGGGAGTGCCAGCTTCTCCTTTTCCCCCCTCCCAGACAGGACATGAAGCAGGGAAAGGCCACGAACCTATGCACAGTTCCATGGGAGTAAGCCCAGCTGAACTCCATGGAACCTGAGTCAAATGTACACAGGCTCAGTCTGTAAATCTCTCCTTTCTTGTGTGAGTGACAAGTTGGAGACATGGCAAAGAAGATGGGTAGAAACAAAAAGATGGGCAACCAGCCAAATCATTGGCTGCAGGCCTCCAGATATCCACACAAGATTTCAAGGTGGAACATAACTGGATTTACAACTTCTTCAATGGGGTGAGGAAGAGTTCATATGCATGCTAAATTGTTTTATCAAAATCTGAGCCTCATTCTTTGACTATTTCTACCATAATGTCCTTCAGTTTTTCTGCTTATGACATAATATAGCATGGTTAATTTGTGTTCAATGGCATACTGAGAAAGTCTTGCCTCATGGCATGATGATGGATAGATACATGGTATACATCTAAACGAAATAAGTGCTTTGTGTATTTCAGAGATAGGTGAATTTTGTTTCACCTAAAGACACATCCCCCATTTCCACCCTGGATTGATCCAACAGCTACTGCCAGAACTTGGTTGTCAGTTATCTGTTCTTGCTCCCTAACGTACTCTGGGGAAATGCATGTCTGCAGATATTTCCAAAGATAGACTGCAGAAATATCCACAAATACCTACTTTGTATGAATGGGGTCTCACATCCAGTTTAAAGTAGCAGGATGTTACTTATTCAAGGGTGAAATAACAGGACTCTAATTATTGGGGGACTTTAGTCTTTCACTTGAATTTCAACAGTATGAAAAGAATCTCTTCATTTTTCAAACAAGTTGAAGAGGAATCATTAGCTGAAGTTACCCAAGCATATGAATGTTTTAATTTGGTGATATTTTTCATGCCATATGTGAACATCTGATGTTCAAATTTTGCTCAGAGCCAAGGGAACTTTCACTTGATTGCTGGGTGATACACACACACACACACACACACACACACACACACACACACACTATATCTGCCATGCTGGTATGATATTGGTACATAGCCTAACATTTTCATTTGCCCTGAACTGCACATTATTCTTCACATTTCTTTCTGACTTTAACCTAACCACTCCTGCTCCCTTTTTTGCAGGTCAAATATTCTCATTATCTTCACTCTGGTCACAGCATCTGTCAAGAGAGAAGCAAGATGCTGAGAAGGTAAAGGAAGTGGCTGCAACTACACATAAAGTGAAGAAGAAAGTGCAAAAGCTGGAGAGGAAACAAACTTCCTTGGAAGATCAACTGCTGCAAGTTCAAATGGAAAAGGCCAACATGGTCCTGCATTTCCAGGGCGTGCCAGAGAACAGAGGGGAGAAACTTAAAGAAGTGATGAGCGAACTGCTGGCCCCAGCAACAGAAATGAAGGAAGAATCATTACTTAATTATATGGACGTGGTCTATAGATCATAGTCAGGATATATAAAGAAAAATAATCTGCCTGGGGAAATAAAGATAAAAAAGAAAAGTTTGACTCTGTTCTGAAAGCTCAAGAATTCCTAAGGGTTCAGCTGTGAAGGCCAGAGGACGAGAAAAAAGAGGAGAACAGCAAGTCCAGTGGCGAGCTAGACACCGGTTCTTCTGGAGAGGACTCTCTGTCTGAGCAAGGGGCCGCAGCCCCAAAAAGTCCTTATAAGCTGTGGAAGAGAAGGGGAAAGGAGAAGTAAAGATTGAAGGACTCTGAATTGTGCCTTTGAGACTTTTGTTATGGGATGATTGGGGGTACTGTTACTAGACAGTTAATCTAAGCTTTAAAGAAAAAGTGTTATAAATGTTTGACTCAGTTTATAAAGGGATCAGTGATGAGAAGACTCAATGTATCTAAGCTAGTTGGAAGATCTCCTCTCTTGGGATTTTAGTTAGTAGTGGGTTCTTTACTTTCTCCCGTATATGTAGTTTCCCCTCCCCTGTTTTTCTGTTGTAGTTTTTTGTAGTGACAAAATAATAAAAAAATCCCCTCCGGGGGCTCAAAAAAAGAGAGAGAGAGAGAGAGAGAAGCTGATGTTGGATCAGGCCAATGGCCCATCCAGTCCAGCACTCTGTCACACAGTGGCCAAAAATACCATCATAGCTTCAGTAAGCCCTAAAGCATGTAGTCAGCTAGATAGCTTTATTATTTTATGCATTAATGCTGCCACTGGACTATATGCCTTGTTTCTAATGCCTTTTCTTTAATTTCTTCAATAAGGCCTCTTTTGCTTTATGGTGTGTGTTACTCAGGGAGTTACTGAGACCAAACCCAGGTAAAGCTAGGTTATGTTACTGTACCAAGGCAGGGTCAACCTTGACAGCATCTGCAGAGTCCAAGGTGGCAGTTCAAGAAAGATTTCCAAGTAATGTTGGTGTTATATGATGTTTGCTCTGCAAACTGCAAAATGAACTAAAGAAGACCACTGATTCTGTTTATTTTTCCTTATGTGTCAAGGGTTTTAAGGTAAATTGCAGCACTTTGCTTTGGGATGTTTATAATGGATCCATTTCTTTGTGCTAGCTATGATTCCCAAAGATCCTGATTAGAGGGTAGTTCATCTCAAGTTTTCTAGTGGACTGCTAGGACAGAGGGCACAATACACTCAAAAACTGTCCCCGTCTGTGCTTGCCTTTGATAGTCTCCAGCCTTCCTAGCTGTTATTTTTTTTGGGGGGGTTGTTTTTTTTTATATGTGCATGCGTGTGTGCACGTGCATGTGTGCACCTGAAATTCATGGTGATCTCTGGTAACTGACCCCTACTGGGAGCCTGGAAGATATTCAGAGATTAGGCTGAGTAAAGCCTGCCCCCACCTCCTGACTGTTGGTATTCCAAGGAGGTCTCCCATCCAAATACTTGCCAGAGTCAACCCTCTAGCTGTTATTTCTGATGGTTACATCCCTTACAAAAATCTGTAACAAAATGAAAGTTAGATCTAGAAATAACTTGGAAGGCTATGTTTGTAGAGAAGAAACAAAAATTTAATAGCCCAGCTACAAAACAACGTTTCAAAAGACTTCAGAGATGAACAGGCCAGTGAAGTATAAACTCTTTCAGAAGACTCGCCTGCCTTTTTATAGACATTTGAGCACACTGATGCTACTGGGATCTCTTAGACTGTGTAGTAAAGTCATGGTACAATGGCACTGGACCTGATATTACAATTGTGGTTAAATCCTAGAAAGCAACCGTGTTGTTAATGTACCACAAAACTAACTGCAATTCATGCATCAAACGGTACAATGGCACTTGGCCTAGAGGGAAAAAAATACCTTCCAACCACTGGTTCAGATGTATCCTAATACACATATTGACATTCTTACTAGGGGCAAAAACTGAGGACAGATTTTAATCCGTGGGCTAAGGACGCATACTTTTGGGGGAAGGATTGGCCTTGTTAAGAGCCAAATCAAAGCTGCCAGAAAATCCAGCATTTCAAGATTCAAGGGGCAGATTTTGGTTTTGAGTGTCACTGCTCAAGTTTGAAATTCAGATTCTTAAAGTGACATTTGTCTTCAACGTGTTGTGTTTGTCATGTATTCAGGGGGACATTGCCTGATTAGATATGGATAAATACATGGATAAAACTAATAGAAAAACTGACATTTGCTAAATGTCATTGTGTTTAGTCAGCTGGCAGATACTGTGAAATGTTGAGTGACACCACATGTCAGTCCCATCCACACAAACAAATATGAATTCCACAATCATTCACATCACAAGACAGTGAGAAGAGGACCCTCTGTGGTCCCTTTACTTTCACTCTTTGCTGGCTACCCCAGTATCAGATTGGTAAGAATGTCACAGACCACCACAGTTTCTGAGGTATGGGACATGGGATTTGCTGCTGTGTTGGAGAAGGGGAATGTCAGAAGTGCATTCAAGGTGACCCTGAATGCTCTGGGCTGAAGCTCCTGTCCCCCTCCTTCTGCCATTGCAGAGCAGAGCAGAGCAGAGCAGTGGTAATGCCGAGCCAGCAGCTGCTCCTCAACTGAGTTCATATAGAGACACTGAAAGTAGGCCAGAGTAGGCTAATGAGTTCAGCTTACAGAGTCACTGGGTTGCTGAGCCGTCAGTCTCTAAATATCTCTCATTCCTTTTATTCCTTCATTCTACTCTAGAAAGCTCATCAGATTTCTGTGTTTGATAACCAGAAGAAGGGCATTACCATTGTCACTGACCCACTGCACTACAACCAGGGTTGTGTTAATGGAACTGCCTTCCAGAAAACCTGCATGATGCCACCTCTGTCCTTTCCTTCAAATCCCTCTTCATAGCACTACCACACTACTAAGGTTGCCAGGTCCATTGGAGATGTCGGGGGTGGGGGGTGGGAGGGGCGTTCTGGGAGCTGGAAGCATTTACTCTGATTTGCTGACATCACCAGAAGTGACATTGTGCACTGTACCTACGTCACCCAGAAGTGATGTAGGCATGTTGGGGGTGACACTCTAGTTTTTGGGCAAAACTCTATGGTAAAATCACCCTTAAACCATAGAGTTTTCTCCAAAAACCAGGGCATTGCCTCTGACATGCCTACATCCCTTCTGGGTGATGGAGGCAAGTCATGCAATGTTGCTGTTTGGGGAGGGGGATTCCTCCCACTGAGACGGTGGGCAGGAGCCTGGAAAACTGGACAATCCCCTACCCCCAACTGGGGAATGGCAACCCTATATTCTACTGAAAGTAAGTCAAATGACTTTGTCATGAATGACCACATGTTCTTCCCCTTGTTCATCCCTGCTTCCACCTCCTTTTTTAGTTTCCCTCCTGTCAGATTTTAGATTATAAATTCCTTGGTGCAGTGACTTGTTTTCTTGTAGTCTGTATAGCACCATGCACACTGGGGACGTATTAGTAGTAGCATTTACAAAATACCTCATTCATAGAGGTGGGAAGGTACAGCTGAAATTCTTCTTGCCCAGATGGGTACAATTATGATAGGGTGTAGCTGTACTTCTCCTTTGTCCCACAGTACTGAATAAGGGACCTTAAAAGATGCCTCTCTCATACACACCCTCCAGGTCCCCATTCCCTGATTCAGATGCAGGCCTTGATCGGATCCTGAATGAGAGGAAGAATCCCACATTTCCAGTGTTGCAGATTAGACAGTGAATTTAAACAGTGCAATTCTTCATGGGCTTCCTCACATCTCTATTTTCACATAATTTGTTCATTTCCCCATGCTCAACGCAGCACGCAAAACTAAGAGTTTAAAAACCAAAAGTTAAACATTAAACTTTTAAAAATTAAAATCTCCGAAGGACTACAAAATAAAATGTGCCAAAACTATCTGTCAGCAAATGCCTATAAATAATACCGTTTTCAGTCAGTGACAAGAGGCATATAAGGAGGAGGCCCTTCTGAATTCTCAAGAAATTTCAGAGAGTAGGTGCCAGTAGCAAAGGTTCTGCTTAAATTCGTAACTGTATGACTAATGGCAGCACAAACGGAGTCTTGCATAAAGATCGTAGAGGGGATTCATGGGAGAAGCTGTTCCTTCAGGTATGCACAATATCTTCCTTTAATTACTTTCTCTATCCATAAAAGAACTGATAGAAATTGGAAAGGGATTGATTAATTTACTCGATTAACTCCAAGTTCAGAACTATTCTTGACATTTATTAATCTGACTTAAAAGTCTTAAAATCTGGACATGGCTCGGATGCCTTTGAGTAGAATGTCTGTTTTTATAAATTTAATAAGAAAATATCTGGCAAACATTTTATTTTTTATTTTATTCATTTAAAACATTTATTAGGCACTTTTCTTCTTTACAGAGCTCAAGGTGATTTACAACATCAGCATTACCAAATTATCTGCCTAACAATGAAAGCCTCCTATTTTATTCAATATGGCATACTCTTAGATAAGTGTGCCTAGGACTGTAACCTTGTAGTATACAAATATATACATATCATAGAAACATACTGCAGCCACGTTCTCGTAAGTGCGTGCGTGTTACACATGCCTGTGCAGATCTTTCCTCATATATTACATCTAATCCCAAATAGGAATTTGCCAGACATTTTTTTTTTAAAAAAAATGGCTGAGATACATTCTTAATTGCAAGGAAATAAATTCCACATTATATTAATTATACCATGTTATTTGTCTTCTTGTTTGCTTCTGCGCTTGACTCAAGGCCCCAGTGCTGTACTTCACCTGGCCTGTGATTTTGCATGCCTTAGAGGTCATTTCTCCATGGACTTATTGCTCCAGCTTGGCTTCTCAACAACACTATTTTTTCTCCTGACCTTATACATATACATATCATCATATGCCTGTCATATTGCTGTGCTGATTTGAAGCCAGCTTTTCTCTGTGTTTTCTCAGGCCACCTTTGTGCTGAAGTTACCAAGAAAAACGCATCCTGATTGTTGGGGTTTTTTTTGGCTGAGTCTGTGGAGTTTGCTGTGTTCCGTAAAGCCCTGTCCATAAAGCAACCTGGCCACGGACACTTTACCCATTTCTCCTATGAAGTTTTCATTCTTCCTCAACTTCATTGAAACCTCACTAGTGGCTGAAATATTGAAATTTCAATGTACCAATGCACCATTCTTGGTATTTTTTCTGTCCTTGTATGTGTCAGCTTGCCCCATCTGGACTCCTATTTTATTGTGTATACACTAAAACTACTGATTTAAATGGGCGATAGCAGAATTCATCCTGTCCACCTTTTCTGCTAAATTTGCAAGGTGCTGCCTGAGCAGAGGTTTTTGGTATTAAACCCAACAATTGTGTTGGCAAAGGGGTTTGTATAGGTCTAATTCTTACATACCCCCCATTAATTTTGGCAAGCAGGAGACACAGCAATTTATCATCCCACTGATGGGACCTGGTAGCAGGTGAGAGGGGAGGGGTTCACCACCATCAGTATTGAAAATCACAAAATAAAGAAGGGGAAGGAGCTGTCTGTAGCAAAGACGAAAAGGGGGCTGGCCAGGGTATGGGAAGATGAAAGGTAGTGTGTGTGAGATCCATTAAACCAAGGGATGCAGCAGGTCCTCTCAAAATGACTGTGTGGCTACTACTGCTTCTCTCTTTCATCCAGGGTTAAGCAGAGATTTCTGTTTGCTGTGGATGGTTGGGGTAGACTGGGGGGAGTGAAAGTGGTGGTGGGGAAAGATGCTACTGATAAAGGCACAGAGCATGAAGGAGGATGATAGAGGGCTGCACAGAAGCTTGCTGTGTTGATATACTGATGTTGCACTGTTAAAAAACCCACACAGGCCGTATCTCTCCTTATATATAAAAGAGTAGTGGGGACCAAAGTTCTAAAATGCACTTCTTTAGTGTTAGGCCGAAAAAACTGCCACTCAGAAGACACTGGCTGGGTTCATTGGCTGCTTTGTGCAGTCCCGCCCAGCGTTCCAAGGTCATTTACATATGGAAGCTGATTGGACTACACTCCATTCCACACCTCAGACTCACCCCCCCCCACAAGGCAGTTGGAATTTTCAATTGGGAGAGAGAATGATGTCAGTTGCTCCCTAGGCAGAGGCTGTGGGGGGGGGGGTTGTAAAACTTAAGACAGACAGGCAGATAGGGTTGCCAACTCCAGGTTGGAAACTTCCAGGATATTTTAGGGATGAAGCCTGCTGAGGGTGGAATCTGAGGAGGAGGAGGAAGAGGGGGACCTCAGACAGATACAATGCCATAGGGCTTTTTCTACTAAAAGGGCCCTGCTTAGAAGAATCATGAGGAAAGCTTTGTAGTACAGGGTCAGCTTCTGAAATTGATTCAGCAAGAGGCCCATTGGAAACAGATGAAATAAAGAGCAAAATGTTTAGTGTGGAGTGCTTTCTCCTCCCTGTTCCCTGAGGACCAAACTAATATGATGTTAGGGATCCATGGCTTGGGGACTCAGACATAAGTTATAGCTGTGAGAAACAGCGGGATTGGAGCTGAGACAATACAGAAGAAAAAGGTTCAGTGCTTCCCAGTCCTCAATGGACATGCACTATTTTCCCAACTGGAAATGAGTTCCTGGGAGGGGAGAAAAGTGGACAATATAGCTACAAGGTTGTACATTTACCCCCTCCCGCCCATTCCCAGTTGCCTTTTGCAGCTAAAATATTTGCCTGGTAATCCATTCGTAGATCCACAGTGCTGCATGCAGTTTTGCCATGTCCTCTTTGCTCCACATTCCCTTATTTACCATGATCATACATGGGAGGCTCATTAGAAAGGCCTTCTGCACTTGAGGCACTTGCCTGTGTAACACCCTGCCACAGAAATTCAGACATGCCACCATCCAATATAGTTTTGTTGTCAGGTGAAGATGTTTTGCTTATGAAGACATTTGCCAGATCCTGTAGGTCACTGTACCTTTAATTTTCTGCTGATTTGTATGCTTTAACATGGACTCTTTTTTGTTTCTTTGTTATGCTAGTTATTTAGACTGTACTTGAAATAATTGTTGGAAAGACAGTTAAAAACCAATTTAAACACATACATGATTAGATTTTATATAGTAGTGGTTTTCAATCCATGGATCAGACCCTCAGGTAGGTTGTAGTATCCCACCCGTTAAGTGATGACATACAAGCCACCTGCAATATAGCAGCCATATTTTTACTGGTTTGGGGAAAGTCTGCTGCTAGTAGGGTTGCCAAATTCTTCTTTGTTGGGAGCGGGGGGCTCCCGGCTGGCGTTGGGGTTGTGCACACGCGCGTCACCTGGAAGTGACGTAGGCACGCTGAGGGCAGGGCCACGGCCATACAAGGGAAAACCATAGAGTTTTCCCTTGTATGGCTGTGGCCCCACCCCCAGCGTCCCCCCGCCGTCCTTACATCATTTCTTAGTGCCGCGCACGCCGGGGGTGGGGTTCCCCCGGGCCCTGATTCCGCCGTGTCGGAAATCGGGGCTTCAAAGCGGGGGATTCCTCCCCCCCCGGGCACATTTGGAAGCCCTAGCTGCTAGTGTACACACATAGAGACGAAGGAGTTCACACCTCCTGTGCTTCTTTGCACACATACTGAAAGGACCAGGAGAACAGCAAGTACAGATCAATCAGTGGTGGAGAGGATTCCCTTGAGCACAGGCAGATTCAGAGACCATGGCTCTTCTACTTCCTGTCATATGATTGTGATATCATCTGACTTCCTACCATGTGTTTGCAATTCAGTGGATTCCCAAATTGAGTCCTGGGTCTGGAATGGTTGAAAGCCACTACTCTAAAGGAATTGTTTAACAAGGTCAGGCTCGTAGCAAGGACCTTTTCCGTGGGGGGGGGCTGGGGAAAGTGGGGGAGCTGCAAGTCATCATTCTTACCGAGGGTTGGCTTGTGGGGAGGGCGGGGTAAAAATGTTTAAATAAATAAATAAAATAAGTCAAGATCATGCCATAACGGGGGGACGCGCGCCGCACACACATCACCCGGGGCACAGCCGGACCAAAGCGCAGCCATTGCGAAGGGAAGGGGTTGGGTTGGAGAAGGCCGTGGTGGCAGGCAAGCGATGCTGCAGAAGCAGCAGATGAAGCAGGAACGCGCCTCCCTCGCCTCCTCCCCCTCCCCGCTCTTACCCAGCCGCCCTGCGCCTCCAGCTCTTCGGCCCTCCCCGCTCCCGCTGCCCCTTCTGGCGTTGCCTGGTTGGAGCCCGGCGAGCCCCGCGGACGGTTTCTGCCAGTTCCGCTGCCGTTCGCTGAGTCACAGTCCAGAGCCTGGGGAGAGATAAGAGGCTGGCAGCTGCATTGGCGCCCGAAGGAACTCAAGCCAACGGCATGCCTCTGCCAGAAGAGAGCCCTTACCTGCTTACCGCCCCCTTTGATTAGCAAACAAAAGCCCGACTGAACGGCTCACGCTGGCACCTCGGGAATTCTCCTCCTGCTTGCCTTTCCTTCCCCATGCTTAGCTGGGGGGAGGGTTATTGGTTTGTTTGTTTTTTAACCTCTTGGCTTCTTCGTTTAGCATGGCGTCCCACCCTGGGAACCCTCCATTTGGAGCGGATCGTACCACGCTGATCTTCCCGTGGCCGGTTTTCTGCAGACATCTGTTTTGAGCACATCACCCACCCGGGGAGAAAGAACTTGACACTCCCCACATGTCTTCAAGGCAAAAAGGCTCCCTTGCGCCCTTCCGTTGGGTCGCCAGTGACAGTCTCCCAGCGCCTGCGCCTGCCTCCTTCCCCCCAAGGTGAAGATTCCATTGAGGCATGCAAAACCAGGAGGGGAGGGGAGGGGGGGCCGTTCCAGCTGAGGAAGGAAAGCGAATGTGCCGTCTGAGGAGGACTAGCGCGCTGTGGGCTCTCCCTGGGCTCCAGCGGTGGGCGGCAGATGCCTGAGCGCGAGAGGCAGGGAGTGCGCACCTGGGTCCCTGCTCCTCTTTGCCCTGCTTCTCCCAGGGAACTGCCTACGAAGCCGCCTCCGCCCCCGCACCTGCCCACATGTCCCGGCCAGCTTCACCGGCTCTTCCTCCTTGCCCAGGAAGCCTGGAGCTCCACGGCGATCAGGGGAGGGGGAACAGAGGATTGGGGGAGGGGTCCCGCAAAACCCATGGGGGGCGGGCCCCATGGGCCCCATGCGAGCTACGGGCCTGAACAAGGTCATGATATTTCCTGTAATGTTAAGATATGAGGAAGGTTCTCTGTGCATTTCTTCTTTGTCCAGAAACTTGCTATACTCAGTCCCCATGAAGGGGTAGACATAGGGAAGAATGTTTCTGGATCTGCCACTCCATGGAGCTTGGCCATGTGTTTGAAGAAGGATTCTTCTTTCTTCCCCTTTTTAACGTATCCTGTATTTTAGGTGGGATTTTGCTAGAGGCTGATTATGTGCTAAGACTGAAAGCTGAGTGAAGAAAAAGGAAGATCTGGAAAGCTGGACCAATAAGAATTCTCCCACCCCCATGGAAACTATATGGCTATATCCCGACAATCATCCTATAGTGACATTTCAGCACAAAAGTGAGCTCTATTATCAAGCTGTTGCACTGCAATTTTAAATCCTCTTGTCTCTATAGTTATAAGGTTTATATAATGTCAGATAACAACTACCCCAGTGACTTCCTTGGGGAAAATGAGTAAAGGTTAGGAGAGGTAGAATTATAGCACTTTGCATACATAATGTCTTCAGAACACACCAGATAACGTAGGTATCAGTTTTAAAGGCTTGTTATGAAAAGCTTCTGTTTTCCTTTGTTCCAGCTAAAACTGAGAAACTTGAGTTTCTTTAGACTCTATTTAGAATAGACCTGCCTAAAATAAATTCATTTGGGCTCAGTATGGATCAGGCTTCAATTAGTTCATTTAAATTTAGGCCCATTCTTTATTAAGTCCTGATGATGTCAGTGAGTTTCAAGAACACGTCAAGGCCTGAAGATGCACCTCCTGCAAACCCTTTAATAATACATTACTAGGGTTGGCAAGTTCTTGCTGCTATTCAGCTGGATGGTGAGTCAAAAATGGGGGAGGAAATAGGGAGGCAACTGAAAGGTCCTCACATACTGACCAGAAGTGACATACCAGAAGTGACATCAGTGCATCACTGGCAATGCTCTAGCACTCACTCAAAACTCTATGTTTAAGCCATGGAGTTTTGGCCAAATGCTAGAGCATCACTGGCCACATGGTAACATCACTTCCAGTTGTGCCAGAGCCCAGAAGTGATGTCAGCATGTCACTGGTGAAGTCACTACATCACCTGCAAGTGAGTGTCCTGCAGGTTGCCAGCATGAGGCAACCTAGCCATTACTCACAGGAAGAGATGATGAGACCTGGAGGATTGTGGAGTCACAACACCCCTGTGAGCTCTTACTCTTGCCAGACTTGAATGGTAGCGGTAGTGGCAGCAACAAAAGGACTTGCAATACAGTACTAATTAGGCTTTAAGATGCTGCATGAAAAGTATGCTAGACATCAGAATTGGTGGGAAGGACAGCTGTCTAGGGTTGCCAGGTCCCTACCTGTTCCCAGCAAGGGGCTCCAGTCTGCTGTCCAGAATATCCTGCAGGGGGACACTCTAGCATTTGAGAAAAAAACTCTATGGTTACCATAGAGTTTTTTTCTCAGCTGCTAGAGCATCCCCCCATCCCACAATGTGCCCTGCATGATGACATCACCTCTGGGTGATGTCATCATGCTGGGCATGTCAGTGTCCAGCTGCTGATGGGGCTGCTCGGGGGCAGGGCTCCCCCACTGGCCAGCTGAGCAGTGGCGGATTGGGCCCCCCAAAAGGGGGCAACCCCCCCATCCAGGGGATGGCAACCCTATAGCTGTCTCAGGGTTTCTATGTCCATATTAATGAAATAAAAACTCTGAGAAACTATAATTCCCTGCAGTTCTCAGTATGCCATGAGCATGGTGGGTTCCAGGATTTCTGGGATTTGAAGTTTTCTTTATATGAACTGCATATTCTTCCAGCCTGTTTTTTTAAAAAATCCCCCAATTTTGGTGGTTTCTTTTTCTGCTGTCTCTTTTATTACTATTTTATGTCTATTTTATGCCTTTTTTCTCTACCTTTGCACATGAGAGGTTCCCTGCTTTTCATGTAATAGTCATAGTAGGTTTTACCTTCAATGCAAATCACCTTCAATGCAAATGAAGTTTAATTTGCATCTTTATCTGCTACTCTTCTTAGCCAGTTACTCTTTTTGTTTCTGCCTCTGAGTCATCACAGTTTTTGCATTCCTCCAAGAAGGCTATTTCTGTGAGGCTTTGATTGATAGCCCTGGGACAGCTACTGGTCCACAGTCTTGCATGTCACAAAGAGGGAGGTCCCCAAGCTTCAGAATGGAAGGGAAGAGGGTTGCATTACCTTGTTCCTTCTCCTCCCTGGCTGGTCATGACCCTCTGGCAGCCTAGGATTACCTGTTTCCCGGGACCTCCTTTTATTTCCCTGCCATTCACACTCTCCCTCACTCCTCCTATCCCCAGACTGGCCCTTTCCTGGGCCCAATCATTGGGTATCTCCCCTGTTGCTCCCCAAGCCCATCTTCACAATGGTGCCCTGTCTGACTTCACACACATTCCTCTTGCCCAGCTGTACCTTGGGCATCTGGCTGCAGGTGAGAAGGGAAGAGGTCAACTTCACCTACTGCAGACACTTGTCTAGACAACCCAACATAAACTCATAGAGAATCAGAGAATCACAGGGCCATCTAGTCCAACCCCTGCACAATGCAAAAAATCCATTGTGCAGGGAGTTGGACATTGGGGCTTACTGTTGCCTGGTGCTTCATCTGCAGAGTTGTCAGGTTCATCAGTGTCTTCTCCAGCTCCATGCTGGCCTGGACTATGGCCATCATAACTTCTGAGCTCCCAGAAGCATCTCCAGCTTCCTGATGACCTGGACCACCTCTGCCACATTCCTTAGCCTCTCCACCACTTTTGGATGAGTTCCAGGCATCAGGGGTGGTTGTAAAATCGGGGGGGCAAGAGGCATCTTCCCAGTTCCCATAGTGTTCTGGGCCCCTTTTCCCTGCCGTGGGTCTGAGAAGTGGCCCCAACCCCAGAGAATTTCATATTTCAAATGTAATTTCCAGTCTTTGAAGTGTAAGAACATGACTTTCTTGGGGGTGTGGTGGCTGAGCTTCTGGCTGGCTGCATCCCTCCCACGCTCCTGCCATTCCCTCTGAAAATATCAAAATTGCTCTCAAAGAACAAAGCCAACTAAGAAACAAACTTAATTGCTGGCTATAGGAAGGACTAGGGGGAAGAAGGGAGCAAAAAATCCCCCCTACACACCTCCAAAGAAAACGAATATAGACTTTGAAGACTCAGAAGAAGACCAAGAGATATCTCTGCCAGAGGAAATGGCAATGGGGGGAAACAACTCCGACCCAGGTTATCATATGATTTTGCATGCCTTGACAGAGATAAATTACAAAATTAAAAATGAGGTAAAGACTCTGAGTGGGGATGTTGGGCAATTAAAACAAAAATTTGCCCTGCTTAAACGAACAATTGAGCCTATAAATAAAAAAAATTGATGAACTCACCACAACATTGCAGATTACAGAGAGGAAAGCTGAAGCAGCATTCCAGAGTGCGAAGAAAGCAGCAAACGAATTGAAAGAGGTAAAAGACTTTGAAGCATGGGCAAAAAAACCAAAATTATGCTCCAAGAAATTAAATTGAGAGAAAGGAAGGTCAAACTTTGTGTGGTCTCTTTAAACTTTTCTGAAACAGAAGACCTTACTGCACCTTTAAATAAATGGCTGCAACAGATACTTCAATCAGCAGGGGAAACAGAGATCTCTGAAAAAATCATCACATCTGCCTTCCATTTGAACGTCTCCCAAAAAGCCCCTCCAGATGTCACTCCAGATATTCTAATCAAGTTCACAGAGGTACAGACCAAAAACAAACTCTTTAAAATTGTGAGGGAAAAAGAGGGTCTGCGCCTTGAAGACACGATTGTTTCTTTGTTTGATGAGGT
>NW_015159785.1:146766-187323 GCF_001447785.1 Gekko japonicus
CCTCAAAGGACATCCCTACGGGAGAACTTTTCTATAAACTAAGGCCCCAGTCACACAGGCAGGAAAATGCGGGGGGGGGGGAGCGTGGCTGTTTTCCCTGGAGCAAAGTAAGACGCGGCAGCCCAATCACATGTCCCGTGGAGGTCCCGTGGGTATGCCTTTAGGTGCCGATCACACAGCTATCCTGCAGTGCGGCAAAGAAGCAGTGCAGCAGTGCAGTGCAGCATGATCACACTGGCAACTGCTAGGTGCCACTTCCGTGGCAAACGGGAATTTCCCCCCCTCACCACAGTGTGCACATGTGCCGGTGGGCATTTGTGTGCATCCTGTGGAGACTTAAAAAAAATCCAGTTTGCGATGGGACATGGGCAGGCGCCGGATGCCATGGGATTCCAGCGGAAGTGCAATTAGATGCCTGCCCTTGCCCCGCATTTTCCGGAAACTAGCAAATCATATGTACTAGTTTTTACTCCATATCTTTGGCTAGAAGCCACGGGTTAGCCACAGGTGCACTACACTTCCCAGATGTTGCAGTGTGATCGCGCCCAGAAAATCCACCTATCCATGTGAACGGGATCAAAGTAAGATATAAGCAGTAGTGTTATAGCCAGAGAGCATGGCAAGGAGGTGGAGGGTGTGCTCCCCCCAAGACCTCTGGTAACGGGGAGGAGGGTTATCCTTCTGCTGAAGGGGTTTCCTCTTCAGCCCCCAGTATCAGAGGCAACCTCATCCAGCTTTCTTTTTTAGGTATAGAAGTAGATAGAATAACAATAATGACTGAATGAACAGAAAAGAAGTTAGAAGAATGAGTAATAATCTATTGGAAGATTCAAAAGATGTATTAAGAGACAAACCGTGATTTAGAGGGAGTTGTATGGTGGTTGTATATGTGGGTACGATAACGGAATAGGAAAAGAAGAGTTTACAGACTGGATTGGGATTAAGTTAATTTGTTAGTTATATAACAAATGAGGAATGTAACCTCATTTTTGCTTTCTTCTTCTTCTTGTGTAATGCATGAAAAGGAGTATAATGTATAATGATATGAATCATTTTTATGAAATATGAATCATATACTCAATAAAATATATATTTAAAAAGTGTAAGAACATGACTTTCTTCATAGAAAACATGCAATTCTACCTAAGTTTTGTTCAAACTACAAGATGAAGCACCATAGTCTTGCAGTAGTTTTGTAATATTTGTTTTATTGAAAATAAACAGAGTACAACACACAGCAGTCTCTGTCTCCCTCCTTTACTTTTAGGTCTTTCAAACTAAACCTACTGTTCCTTCACACACAAAGCTGCCTCCTCTCTTCCCTAGGGAGGGCTTGCCTTTTCCAGGATCCCATGACTACTTAATTAGGCTATCAGAAACAGTCTCCTAACTATTAACACCTACTGAGGAAACATTACAGGAATATTCTGAGACATCTGCACATCAAAGGAATGGTCATTCAGCAACCACTGGAAATAAAACTGCTTTTAATGCCCAAACTCTGAACAATAGGTGTCAACTTTGACAGTAGTTTGTTTTCTTTTGCATTGTACTGACTCACTTTGTGTGATCCACCTTAAGACACTGTGAGAAAAACATATAAACAAACAAAATTTGATAAAGTGATTGTTAATAGTAGCTAATAGTAGCTAAATTGATGTTCAGAATTTTATCCCAAAGGCAAGATAGTTAATAGTAGCTAAATTTCAGATAAAGAAAAAAAATAGGTTAATGCACTCAGCCTCCTTAAGGTACGCAGAATAATGGAGAGGAAAGTTTTGGATAGAGTGCAATTTCTGCAGTGCAGTGCAGTTTGAATCATACTAATGGAGAAAGAAAAAGACAATTAAATTAGAAGAGCAATTTTGGCATCACCACTAGAAACACTGTTGCTATTATTTTAACTAACTCACTCAACCGTGCCTACCAAAACCAAAACCAAAAAAGCCCTTTCCTCGCTATTAATGGCATACTTCAGGAAATGACTGAGTGAAGTAAAAGAATTTAAATTCAGGAAAATTATATACATACATAATAAGAAACACTGTGTGCCCATTACTAACTATACTATATTTTTACACTGAGAAATCAAAGTGATTGTTTGTATACTGGACACTTTTAGAAGACTCTGTTAACCATATCATGTGGAAAGAGAAAGTGAGAGGCAGTTTATTCATTTCAAAGTACTTTTGCGTGAATGTACTCGCAACATCTGTGTATATACACATAACAGTCGACAATGAACACAGTTCAGCACATAATTGGTTGCATGAAATAAAGCTCAGAAACTGCTCAGAAACTGTCCACAGAAAGAGCAGTGCCATCCACCCACACAGATCCACCCACAGAAGATTTTCCAGTCAAAGATTTGCGTGGGCTGCTGCTGCTGCGGGATTGATTTGATTTTCAAGACTACCTTAAAAGCTCTCTGTCTCTCTCAAAAGGAAACCCTCTCCAAAAGGGCAGAACAGCCACTGTATGCCCAAAATCCTGGCGTTTCTTTAATTGCATGAAGCAAAGTAAGACTTGTGTCAACCTGGGCATTAATAATTCACTAAAAAGAGCAATGGCTGTGTAGCAGCAACAGTCACCACACTGGCATTTTCTGAGTCTTGAAGGCAGGTAGGCTGAGGGTGACAAAATGAAAAGCCCTTATAGTGTGGAGTGGGTCATTATTGTTGCCCTGGTGAAGAAGAGAACAGTGGCTTCAAGAGAGTAATTTACGCACAGCCACTAGTAATAACAATCAAACAACCCTCTCTCTGATGTGAGATACAGTGAGAAAGCCCAATATTTCCCCACATCATTGTGTAAGCTCTAGTAAAGTCTGGCTTTCATCTGCTCTTTCTCTATGAAGGGAGTTCCTCGCTGCTGAGGTATTGTTCTTTCCCTATCAGTTGGCAGCACAATTTAAACCAAGCTCTTATTCAGCAGTTAAAGTAGTGCTATATCCCCATAACAGTCCCATAAAGCCCACCTCCATAGTCAAGATTCTAAGCATTGGTTACTTAGTAAATTGTATTTGGTTCAAGATCAGAAAAAAATCCCAATGGCTCTTACTTCTCTCAAACGTTAGGCATTTCTGGGTTTTCTGAATGTATCATGGCATAGCCTCTACCTCTGTTCCCTCCCATCTGAATCTGCCTTCTTTCCAAGGAGTAAGAACAACATCTGCTCCCTTCCCCTCCCCCACAAGTATGTTGTTGTGCCTGATTTTACAGTCAGATACATTGGTTTTAAGGAGCAGCGGTGGCTCAAGTGGTTAAGACGCTGAACTGCAGGCTGTGGAAGGTCAGTAGTTCAGCAGTTCGAGACCCAAATGTGCAGCATGACAGAGTGAGCTCCCATCTCTGGTTCCAGCTCCTGCCAACCTAGCAGTTCGAAAGCAAGAAATTGCAAGTAGATAAATAGGTACCATTTCGGTGGGAAGGGAACAGCGTTCTGTGCGCCTTGGTGTTTAGTCATGCCGGCCACATGACTACGGAAATGTCTTCGGACAGCGCTGACTCTTCGGCTTTGAAACAGAGATGAGCACCGCAACCCTAGAGTCGGATTCGACTGGCTTTCGAGCAAGGGAACCTTTACCTTTAAATTGGCTTTAATGATACTACATGAGTTTGACACACACAAACGTCTGCCTCTCCACCCCCCCCCCATAGCAAAAAAAAAAAAAACCTCCTCTTCTGGTTCCAAGCCATTCGACACTTTGATGGGCCTTGTGTCCGGTAGCCCCACCATGGTGGGTTTTTTTCCCATGGCTCTGGAATGTGCTCTGCAGCCACTTCTTGCTTTTTGCTTCTGCTGGCCTTGAACGCTCGCAGCTTCGGCGCCAAGCCTCCTGCTCACCTCCGAACTGTTAATCAGATCCCTGCGCTCAGCATTAATTGCTTATTGGTCCCTAGGTGTCAAGGGGTATTGTATGAACACACTATATCTGGGCCAAACATTTTGTATGCCTCATTCCTGACTCAAAGAGTCTAAGACGACTTCACCTTGCTCTGATCAATAAAGCTGAACTTGTTTAAGGACCTGCTGTTGATGCTGAGATATTGAAGTACCTGACACCTTGGTGTAGACTGACAAAGCCTATTCTGGATGTTGGTGCTTCTCAAATGCAGCTAAGTATTATTCTGAGCCCAGCTTCAAAGGACCTGAATTCCTCATAGCATTACTAATGCCTCCACCCCATTGAGTAGATGGAGAAAGCTTCAGCCCTCCCTTCCTTCTGGTTCTAGTATTGTTATAGGGATTGGAATTTCTTTTTCTGAAATTCCCCCTTTTGGATTATTTACCTTTCCGCCTTGATCAGGGCCACCAAAATGTAAATAATAAAAATGCATCTTAAAAACAATTAAAACCAAACAAAACGTCACATCCTTAAAACAATTAAAGCCAAGTTAAAATACAGATACAGTACAATAATGGCAACAGTTAAAAGCAGAGCAGGAATCGTGGAAGACCAGAAGAAGCAAAGAAGTCTTAATCTACTGGTAGAAGGTGGCAAAAGAAGGGGGCAGGTGAGTCTCTCTGGGGAGAGAGCTCCAGAGTTTCAGTGCAAAAAGGACTTATCCCTTGTTGCTTCCCACTCAATCTCAGAAGGTGAGGACACGGCCTTGGAAAAGACCACAGCAGATGGGTAGGTTCATAAGGGAGTATATAGCCATTAATTCCACTTACTCTCTTTTTTCTCTTTTAAAAGAGAGTCTTCTTTTTCATTTATCTTTGTACAAAAATCAATGTGCACTTTTGAGTTGGGTGAATTTGAATAGCTGTTGGCCACACCCTCTGCTGGAGGAAGCTTCTCTTTAAGGCAGCACCTTGCCAGAAGCAGAGCTGACCCAGCTTAGCTCTAAGAAGGAGAAGGAGATAGAGCTGCTAGAGGGGTGTGTGTTTTTTATTTACGTTCAGCTGAGGTGATTTAGCTGAGGGGATACCCTGTTTGGAAGTGTGTGGGTGAGTTGTGAGTTGTTGCAGAGTCCTGGCTGCTTGAGATAGGGTGTGAAAGGGTAATTGTTTGACTGTAATTGAGTGCCTGGGTGAATTTGAGTAGCTGCTGGCCACACCCTCTGCTGGGGGAAGTTTCTATTTAAGGCAGCACCGTGCTAGAGGCACAAGTCGAAGGGCGAGAGCCAAAGGGCTTTTGGCCTGGGGGCTCTGTAAGAGCCCAGGAAGAGCCAGAAAGCCAGGGCCCTAGTCTCCTTGGGTTCTGATTAAGGTAAGTAGACTTCTACAAGGAGAACCACATAAATACAAAGGTTTTTAAAAGGGGAATTATATATAATTATCATTTTTAAATCAATTATGAAGCCAGAATGCCAGCAGGGGGTTGGGGGCTATCCGGTGTTTTGCACAGTGTCACATGTATGACTATCTGCCCACTGGACAGAAGTCTTGGGTGTGTGCCTGGTGCAAGGAGCTCCTGGTTCTCAGAGAATGAGTTTGCTCCCTTGAGGCCAAGGTGGCAAACCTGGAGAAGCAGAGACAGTCAGGCGCATGGAGAAGACTCTAGGGGACTTGTTAGATATGTCCCACTCTGAATATAGCAGCCCTGCCGCTGTTAGGGAGCTTGAGAGTTGAGGGAAAACAGGGCACCATGCGGCGGATAAGGGGAATGTGCCCTCAGAAGGGACCTCTTCTTCAACTGGTGAATGGGTATCCTTTTGCACCAAGGAACCATCCCTTGGGAGGGAGGGGGGATCTTGGTAGTTGGTGATTCGATCCTTAGGCAGGTAGACAGCTGGGTGGCAAACCCACATGCTAACCATATGGTGACTTGCCTGCCTGGTGTGAAGGTAGCAGACATTACGCATGTTCTAGATACGCTGGTAGATAGTGCTGGGGAGGAGCCAGTGGTTGTGGTACATATTGGCACCAATGATGTGGGGAAATGCAGTCGTGAGGTCCTGGAGGAAAAATTTAGGCTGCTAGGCAGGAAACTCAAGGTCAGGACCTCCAAGGTAGCCTTCTTGTAAGTGCTCCATGTTCCATGCGCAGGGCCAGAGAGACAAGCACAGATCAGGAGTCTCAATGTGTGGATGAGATGATGGTGTAGGGGGGAAGGGTTCAAGTTTGTTAGGCACTGGGATGCTTTTTGGAACAAGAGGGAGCTGTACAAAAGAGATGGTCTCCACTTGTCCCGAGAAGGAACCAGGCTGCTGGCATTTAAAATCAAAAAGGTGGCAGAGCAGTTTTAAACTGAATATTGGGGGAAAGCCGACAGGAGGTGAAAAGCCTCTGGTTCGGGATAGCTCATCTTGGAGAGATGAGGGTATAGCTGTTGCTTTTATACAGGGAGGTGGATTGGAATTGTCCACTGAGACTATGGCTAGTGATATGGACTAAGTATAAAGAAAACAGTCGTGATAGTCTGACCCACAAATCAAGCAGTCAACAAGACTTGCGAAAAATACTTCCTGTGTATTACTGTCTAAGTTCCTACAAATCATAAGAAAATCCTACAACAGTGGATCCATAAAGTATGGGATCTTTTTCTTCTAGAAAATTTTAATGTATATCACTCTGAACGTCAAGCAGAAATCCAGCTTATGAGTCCTCTTAACATATGGTATCCGATACTGAACAAGATCAACTGTGACAAATTTGATTGGGAGACAATAAAAAATGTCAAATATAAACTTATGTTGTACATTTAAACTTAAACAATCTATAAATGTTTAAAAAGTTCTACTAGCCTTTGCATGATGATGTAACGTGTATCGTTATTCCTTTTCCTCACAATCGACTGTACCTGGGAATTGTTTTATATTTCTTGTTGTATATGGGAAATTATTAATAAAGTTTGTTTACAAAAAAATAAGAAAATCCTAGAACAAACATACATAATCAAAGATACATCATCAACGTCGTCTCCAAATTATATAACAACGTTTCAAAATTGGATCTTCCTCAGGAATATTAGAGTGGTACAAAAGCTCTCTTGCTCCTTTACAACAAGTCATGAAAGTTAATAAAATTCATTCAAATAGGACGCTGATCTCAATATGTTCAGGCTCAGATATGCTGCTAAGCTTCTAATGGATCCCAGGCTTATCACTGGCAGTTTGTTATCGCCCACCAGATCAAAAGATAGAGGAGGATTATAAAATGATGAATTAAAGATAGAGGCTAGATGACATAACTGTGTTGTAATAGGTGATTTAACTACCCACACATTGATTGGGTCAATATGTGTTCAAGTTGGGAAAAAAAGAGATTGAGTTTCTAGACACTCTCAATGACTGTGCTACGGAACAGATGGTCACAGAACCTACCAGGGAGAGGCAATCCTGGATTTGCTCCTAAATAATGTCCAAGATGTGGTGAGAGATGAAAAAGTGATTGCACTGCTTGGGAACAGTGACCATAATGTTATTGAGTTTAACATTTGTATAAATAGGGAGTTGCCCAAAAAGACTGACACAACCACTTTTAACTTTAAAAGGGGTAACTTCTCTGATATGCGGGGACATGTGAGGAAGAAACTGAAAGGAAAAGTCAAAACCATTGGGGAAGCTTGGAGACTATTTAAAACTACAATCCTAGAAGCTCAGAAAAAATATATACCACAGGTTAGAAAACGCACAAATAGGTATAGAAAAAAGCCTGCATGGCTAACAAACAAAGTAATGGAAGCTGTGAAAGTTAAGAAGGATTCCTTCAAGCGGTGGAAAGCTAGTCTCAGTGAGGTTGATAAAAGGGAAAACAGGCTGAGGCAAATAAAATGTAAGTCTGTGATCAGGCAGGCAAAAAGGGAATATGAGGAGCATACAGTGAAAAACATAAAGACCAACAATAAAACTTTCTTCAAATACATGAGAAGCAGGAAACCAGCCAGGGGGGCAGTAGGGCCCTTGGATGACCAAGGGGTAAAAGGAGTACTGAAGCCTGATAGGGGAATGGCTGAGAAGCTGAATGCATTTTTTGCCTCTGTCTTCACTGTGGAAGATGAGAAGTGTTTGCCCATTCCAGAACCACGGATTTCGGGAGGAGTGTTGAAAGACCTGAGTCAGACTGAGGTGATGAGAGAGGAGGTCCTATGACTGACAACTTAAAAACTGATAAATCACCAGGCCTGGATGGCATACATCCAGGAGTTCTGAAAGAACTCAGATGTGAACTTGTGGATCTCCTGACAAAAAATATGTAATCTTTCATTAAAATCTGTCTCCATTCCTGAGGACTGGAAGGTAGCTAATGTCACTCCCATCTTTAAAAAGGGTTCCAGAGGAGATCCGAGAAATTACAGGCCAGTCAGTCTGATGTCGATACTGGGAAAGTTGGTGGAAACTGTTATTAAGGGAAGAATTAGTAGGCACATATGATGAACAAAACCTATTGAGGCAGACTCAGCATGGGTTTTGAAAGGGAAGATCTTGTCTCTCTAACCTGTTAGTGTTTTTTGAGGGAGTGAACAAACATGTGGACAAGGGGAACCCAATAGATGTTGTTTACCTTGACTTCCAGAAAGCTTTTAATAAAGTTTCTCATCAAAGGCTCCTAAGTAAGCTCAATAGTCATGGGATAAAAGGACAAGTCCTTTTATGGATCAAAAACTGGCTAATTAATAGGAAACAGAGAGTGAGTATAAATGGGAAATTTTCTCAGTGGAGGGTGGTAAGCAGTGGGGTACCACAGGGATCAGTACTCGGTCCGATGCTTTTTAACTTGTTTATTAATGATTTGGAGTTGGGAGTAAGCAATGAAGTGGCTAAATTTGTGGATTACATGAAGTTGTTCAGGGTGGTGGTGAGAACCAGGGAGGATTGTGAGGCACTCCAAAGGGATCTGTCGAGGATTGGCGAGTGGGTGTCAACATGGCAAATGGGGTTCAATGTGGCCAAGTGCAAAGTGATACACATTGGAACCAAAAATCCTAACTATAAATACACATTGATGGGGTCCAAACTGGCAGAAACTGACCAAGAGAGAGATCTTGGAGTCATAGTAGATAACTCACTGAAAATGTCTAGATAGTGTGCAACTGCAATAAAAAAGGCCAAAGTTATGCTGGGGATTATTAGGAAGAAAATTGAAAACATATCAGCCAGTATCATAATGCCCCTGTATAAATCAATGGCGCGACCACATTTGGAGTACTGTGTACTGTTCTGGTCACCACACCTCAGAAAGGCTATTATAGCATTGGAAAAAGTGCAGAAAAGGGCAACTAGAATGATAAAAGGGTTAGAACACTTTCCCTATGAAGAAAGGTTAAAACGCTTGGGGCTCTTTAGCTTGGAGAAATGACAACTGAGGGGTGACATGATCGAGGTTTAGAAGATTATGCATGGGATAAAGCAGGTTGTGAAAAAATTACTTTTTGGACTTCCAGTTTTCGGCGACTCACGAACAAAAGCACTCCATCGAGCTCCGTTGGGTGCAATTCGGATTGAGGCAGTAGGGAGGGCGTTCAGAAGCCTTTGATTCCCCCCCCCCCAAAGCTCTTGTAGGGAGCTTCTATCTTGGAGCGCTGGAGGAGCCACTCCCGAAGCCGTTGCTGAAGGATTGAGGCTCTTTTTTGCTCCTTAAGGTCCCACTGCCCCGAGACCAGCAATGGCGACCAGAGACATTACCAGACCAGAGTGCGCAAGGACTTAAGCAAAATGACTCTCTCTTGTTGGCCATTCCTGATTTCCTCAACTGTCATTAGCTGTCTACTGACTCCTGTAACGGTTGGCTTTTTTAACCTCAGAACACTGAGCTCTGCAGCTGACTAATCAGAGTGGGGGGTGCAAGGAGACAGCAGCCTGGCAGCCGCATAGGAATCAATGAGGGGAGCACATTTTACCCCCTTCTTAATGAGCATCTACGTCATGGTAGGAGCGCTCTCTTTGGTGTTTCTAGGTCCAGGGGTTTGGCCTGGGCATTGATTTTATGGTGAGGGGACTTTCTTTTACATATATAGATTACAATCACTACATTTGCTGAGTTGACTTGTGTAACCCGCCCTGAGTCCACTTGTGGGGAGGCTGAGATATAAAAATAAATAAATAAATAAATAAATAAATAAAGTTCACCATCACAACTATCTGGAAAATAATCAGTTCTGTCTGTCAGTCTTGGTCCTTTCCCTTATCTTGCAGATATGCTCTGCCAAATATGCTCTCATTAAGTTGTATGCTAACGTTCTTCATTCAGTTGTATGCTAATTTACTGTTCACCTATGTAGAGGCATCTGTCTATATATGTGAACTGTTAACTTCCATTTCAATGTTTCTGAGTGCATGCACACAAAAGCTCATAGTTTATACTTTTGTTGGTCTTAAAGGTGCCATTGGACTCAAAATTTGTTCTATGGTCTCAATAGTTCAGCATTATGTCAAAGCATAAGTTTTATTTTCACTCCAAAATGTTCACTGTCTCTATATTGGCTGAAGCAGGTTAATTTGATGTCGCAAAAAGGGAGGATGTTTAGATTTGGGTGGGATTTAGGCCCTTTCTCAAAAACAACCACTGCTCATACCTTTTTCAAAGTAAATATTACAGAATCATAGAATAATAGAGTCGGAAGGGACGCACACAGTCATCTAGTCCAACCCCCTGCACAGTGCAAGGAATTCACAAATACCGCCCCCCCAATCCCCAATGACCCCGTTCCATGCTCAGAAGATGGCCAAAAAAAACCCAAACCTCCAGGATCCCTGGCCAAACTGGCCTGGAAAAAATTTGCTTCCTGACCAGCATTTCCTTGGGCATGTAAGAAAGGGCCATATATAAGAGATGAAGTCTATAAAATATCAGGTCTAATCACACATTTTTAAAACTGTGCCTAGCATCAGATATCGAGCATTTTAACTTTTGGAATAATTTTTAAACTTATTCTGCTGGGTTGGGAGGGTTTTGTTCGGGTGAGAGGCATATGCTATATAATAATCATGCTGAAGCTAAGTCGGTGGAGTCTGGTCATGGTCTGAATGGGAGTCTTCCTCAAAGCCCATGTATGCCTTTTTTAATTGGGATACAAAGCGAATAATATCCAAGCATAGATATCTAAGCAAACTGTGAAATTAAGTTCAATATTTGGGTTCTAATGATGAAAAAAATACAAACTTCCTAGTTTTTGCACCTATAGGAAAAAGTGTGGTCGATGAACTATTTGTTGGAGGTTCTGAATCAACAGGTGGCTTTCTTCAGGACCTTTGGTGGCCATGGGGTAGAAATTCTCTCCCTTGTGTCCTTCATTCTCTATAAGCCTCCTGGAGACATACTATTCCTGCCTCCTCCTTCCATTTCTCCCCATCTGTAATGTCATATCAGTTTCTTATACCACAGTGCTATGGAGAAAAAATATAAATTTTGTGAAAATGCTAATCCTCACAAATAACCTAAATGCATGATAATCTCAGTGTTTTAACAGGATTGCCAACGCCGGGCGTCATTAGTGTAGAATTAGTGGTGGAGTGGGTGGGCACAAGAATAAATTATATCCAAAAATTCTCTGTGCATTTGTTTGGGGGTTTTTTTCCTTCTGCGAAAGGAGCTTTACATCTTTCATTAAACAATTTTGAAATTCATAAATGGAAGGGTTGTCTGAAAGAACAGGAAGCCTGCAACACTCGTGTCAATTCTGTATTGTATTTGGCAACTTCTAGAGCCAGGTTTGTCAATATGAAATGAGCTTTGCTTTTTAAGGATGCGGGGGAGGGGAGGTTGAAGGACAGGGCACTGGAATGTGCACTTTGAAAATTAACTATTAAAAAGTGGAATCTCTTTTCGAGGAAGTCTAGTCTGATTTTATGATTCCCTGATTTTAGTGAGATGTCAGTGTGTCTCTGTGTGCTTGTGTGTGTGCATGTGTAAAATTAAAGTGAGGAGGGAGAGTCAGATCTAATCATGTTAGTAAATCATGAGCAGTGAGCATGCTTTAATCCATTAATGGGGGATTTATCTGTGATCATAAAAGCAGGTTAGAGTCAGCCTGGAAGCGTGTAAGTGGGAGGGGGAGAGAGAAGGAGAGCAAGAGGGAGAGAGAGAGGGAGAGAGACACCCACCCACACACACAGAGAGGAAGAGAGGTAAAGAGCATAAATGCACTGGTTGAATTGCTGGGAAGCTTTAGGACCAATAATTAGAGATCTCAGGAGAGCGGCTTTTCAGAATATGCTGCTTTCTTTAGAAGGAGATCGTGGCTCAGTTCTGGTGATTTTTTTTAAAAAACGAAACCTTTCTCATAGTTTGATGGGCATTCCCAGTGCTTTTGTGCATGTCTCTAAAAAGCGTTGACGTGGAAAGAAGCAGCAGCAGGAGGGGAGGAAAAAAACTGCAGCTCTCCTAAAAATACTGAGGGCATGCAGGAGTGTGAGCAGGCTGGGGAGGAGGAGGAGGGTGTGAGAGTGCCTCACACCATGCTTTCTGGATGCCAGCTGGGAACAGTTTTGGAAATATTCCTCCTGTGAATGGAGGCACCATGAACATTTGGGAAGTGATCCTGGCTTTCTTAATCGTGGTGCTCATCCTTGTCTCGTTGCTGTCCAACGTGCTGGTGCTGATCTGCTTTTTGTACAGCACAGATATCCGCAAGCAAGTCCCAGGATTGTTTATCCTCAACCTGACCTTCTGCAACTTGTTGATGACTGTTTTGAACATGCCCTTGACCCTGGCCGGGATCATTTACAAGAATCCTCCGGGAGGAGAACAGCTCTGCCATATGGTGGGTTTCCTGGAGACTTTCTTGACCACCAACTCCATGCTCAGCATGGCAGCTCTCAGCATAGACAGGTGGATCGCAGTGGTGTTTCCTCTGAACTACCATTCCAAGATGCGCTACAAAGATGCCGCTCTCATACTCAGCTACACGTGGTTGCATTCTGTGTCCTTCCCTATAGTGGCAACTTCTCTTTCTTGGGTGGGTTTCCATCATCTTTATGCTTCCTGCACCCTGTACAACAAGAGACTGGAGGACAGGACACAGTTTATGATTTTCACGGGGGTATTTCATTCCCTCAGCTTCGTCCTTTCCCTCATTGTCTTGTGTTTCACATATCTAAAAGTGCTGAAGGTGGCACGCTTTCACTGTAAAAGGATTGACGTGATAACTATGCAGACCCTTGTGCTGCTGGTGGACATCCATCCCAGGTAAGGAGATACCTGTGTCCTTGACTGGCAAGGGCATGCACTTCTGAGGGTGCCTGAGGAATGACAAGATTAGGTCCAATATCAAACTGAATTTGCTTCTATCTGTATCTCATTATTTTAAAATTAGCACTTCCCTATTTCCAATCTGCATGTTTATATTCCTGATTCTCTTCATTGTTATACAGTTAATTGCTAATTATATATTGCAAGTAGCACATGATGTCGTCTAGGAATCCTTGATCAGGTTTGAGAGCTGCAGGGCAATCAAAAAGCTTGCCTATGAATGTATTTCTTCTTGGAGTATGTCTCTGAATCTTTGCTATTTTCCTGTAGCAATCAACAGATCCATGCCTGTTCATTATAAGTCTTCTGTGAAGTGAATCAAATTGCAGGCTGCAGTCAGTTATGTCCTTTAATACTTTGCATTGGGGAAAATAGCATACAAAATACCATTCTCTTGCCTGTACTTTTTTTAAAAAAATGCCACTCTGGAGTCAATAACTTTATTTCCCTTGAAGGAAAGGGACCCAGAGAAATAATATTTCCAAAATAAACACAAGCAACCAACTAGGTATAAATATGTCCAAAATTGCCTAAAGATGAAAATGCATACAGACAGGCAAAGGAGTCTTGATTTAAATGTGCTCAGGAGACATTAAATCAACCCAGATTTTCAGGGTTTGAGAAAATGACTTTCAAAACAAAGGGAGGGATCTACAAAGTTACCACAGAGAGGTACAAAACCAAATAGCCCAGAGAGTTAAACTAACTAGGGGAACAGTACAGTACAAACTAAGAGAAATTAGATGGGAGAAGGATTACAGGGAGAAAAGTGACTGGCTAACTTTACTGGTGGGGGACAGATACTAAATTTGAAGGAGAAAAAAAAGAGAAAGGAGCAGAGAGCTTTTCAGGACACATGAGTTGGTGGCAGGCAGAAAGAAAAGCCACAACTGAAGGATAAAGGTTGTAGTTGGCCTCTGGTGTGAGGGAGAACTCACAGACCTCTGACAAAAAACTCACTGGGAGAAATAGGTGCCGAGAAGGTGACTTGCTCATAGCCTAAGTGTGTGTGTGTGTGGCAAGCTGCAGCAGCAGTAAATGTTCTCGGGTGGCTTGTCATCGTCAGTAAGACTGAGTTTGTCATCTTTGGAAATATATGACACAAAAAGAGGGGGGTTCTATGTCACATAAAGAATTTCAGTGGAAGTTCTTTGGATACAACTCTCTGTGTTTTTATATGATGAAACAAACTTTTTTAAAAATCTGACAAAAATAAAAGAAATGAGTGTGCAGAAATAGAGAGAAGGGGAAATGATAACACCTGGCATGTATAGAGTACTTTGGGTCAGAGCACTTCACACACATTCGTCTTGGAATCCTTACAACAGACATGTATGGTAGGCCAGAGCGATAATCTACAGGTGAAGGATTTGAAAGAAGATTACTTAAATCCACTTCATGAACAGAAGAGACATCTAACCAGGGGCTTCCTGATGCACAGATGCGCCAACATACAATATCAGCCCAAACAAATGGCTAACACAGGAAGATACTAAAGGCCATTCATTAGATGTTTGATCTAATGAATGGCCTTTAGTGAGAAAAGGCTGGAAAAGTGGAAAGTGAGTAATAAATTGGTTTTGAAATAGTGTTTGAACAGAAGATCCCATGGGAACAGCATGTAAATGGGGTTAGGATGAATCAGGAGGGATAATCTGTTTGGGGGGGGGAAGGCTGGGAGTGTTGATGGTGGTAGATAAAAATAAGATGAAGGGAATGAAACCTAGTGACAAAATCAATATGTTGAGGTGGCTGGATGACTAGGATCAGACTACAATGGCTGAACTCAAAAGGTTAACAGAGGCAATCATGGAATGGGGGAAGGGTGACAGGATGGCTGAACTCAAAGGCAATCATGGCTGAACTCAAAGGCAATCATGGAATGGGGGAAGGGTGACATTTCCTAGGATGGTCTTATAAATGATATGTGCTTTCACCAACCACAAGGATAAGAAAATTGTAGGAACGTAATGGGGTTGTGCATTATGGTCTTTATATGCATACATCGCCGGATCAACATACGGGACCAGGTACATGACATATCGAAGCAGTTTTAGCTAATATTCAGAAAGAGAAGGGAGGGGTGTGGAGGGATGAAGGAAGAAGGCATGGACTGAATTAATTTCCCTCAAAGCAGCTTTCCCGAAGTTACCTGGTCATGTACCAGAACTGAACTTGGCTAGTACCTGCCCTCAGCACAGTGTTTGCTGTACTGATTTTCTTCAACTAGCTAGAAGCAACCATTCATTTAAATATGGCATCAGCGCTAGGTGTTAACGTTTTATGTTCATAAGAGTGCATATTGGAAGCATTTGAACAAGCTGAGAAGTATGGAAAGTCAGCTTCTTCCCACAACTGACAATGAGCATTTTTTGCTTAAGTAGTCTCCTTTAGAGTAGACTCTTATCTGTCTGAATTGTTTATTTATATGCGGCATGGAGGGTTAACCTTGCTTTTCCAATTGGTCTGTTGCTGGGCCCAGTGCAACGCACTGAGAACTCCTACATTTGATATATTTTATATTACTTGAAAGTAGTGGCAAAATGGCTAAAAGAGAGTGCAGAAAAATGTTCATTCTCTGAAAAACCACATCACAGTGTTTTTCCCCTATAGCTCTTTCTTAACGCAAATATTCATTTTTCATGTGTGTTCTATGTGTGTGGCTGAACAGCAGCATTCACTTGGGAATGTGACACCTGGCAATCATTCCAAGTTAATTCCAAGTATCATCTATTTTTATTCATCTTGTTATATGACACATTAATATAGGCTAAATTGCTAAATTTAGATTGCTCAAATGCCCTTTAATGGTAATTAGACACTTTCTGTAATATCTCTCTCCCTGAATGCCAATAATAAGATAAGCTGTAAATCCTTCCTGAATGTAATTTTTGTAACAAAAACTGTAACTATATTTGTGAGGTCAAAATGGACAGGGGCATGACTGCATCATTCATTGTGTGTATCACACTGTATCATTGTGTATCACACTGTATCATTGTGTATCACACTGTAACATTATCTACAAGACTTTCCCAGGTTTTTCACAAGTCTATGCAGCTGAGCAACTTTAAGTAGGGAGGAGCTGTCCTTTGGTGTCTAGGGTACATTTAAGCTAGAGTGTTTGATACAATAAAATGTCGTGATCGTACTCCTGGGAGTTATGTAGAAGGACTCCGAAGACTCCTTTGACAGCATGTTCAAACTTCCCCTCTAACTCCTTAGCTTTCAGTTTAAGGGGAAAAAAATTAAAAAAACTAATCCCTATGAAGGAATCTTGCAAATATTTTTCTTCCAATTGTATCACGGCCATGCAAGTAGCACCACCTTCTCAGGGACTATTGCCTTCCTCAGCCATTAATCCCCATACCTGTTGTTCACACTAGAGACAGGCATGTCACATTCTCTCAGTACATGGTTCTGCACCCCACATTATATGAATATGGATGCCAAAATGCCACAATGCAAATGCAGGGAAGGATCCCCAATTGTTAAAGGGTATTTTACTTGCCTCTCTAAGGGCCTAAATACGCATTACCATTTTCCCTAGGAATGTCTCCCCAGGAAAGCTTGATACAAAATTTCCCAACTCTCAGATGTGCATAGGACCAATCTGAATCGGGACCACTGCTCATGAAGAGAGGGGACTTGGGCCTTTCCCCAGCCATTGTCCCAACCTGAAATGGTCTCAGGGGGTGCTATTTGTCTAGCTTCGAACTTCCAAAAATGCCTCTCCACCTGACTCAGGGACAACCTGTGTAGTTAGGGCATTTTGAGGCTTGTTTCCTTTAGACTAGTTTTATTTCAGCTGTCGCACTACATTCCTGATAGCAGCGTACAAATCAGAAAAGACAGCATTTTCACCCACCTTGCGTCATCTCCCTCTTTCCACCCACATAGAGTTGTGAAGTCACAGCTAATCAGCAGGCCTGGTCTTTCAAAGCCCTGTGCTGGAGCCTGGAGGAAGGCTTGTTAATACTTTTCAGTAGCAGTCACATTCTCCTGAATTCCCAGATCTCTTAGGTACCTCTGCTTCCCAAGTGTAAGAGATGTAACAGTGCCCATGTAATCTGTAAATTAAAGGTGTTACAAAACTTGTTGTGGGGACTTTTTGGGACATTTGGCTCCACAGTGCAGTACCCTCATACTTATCCAAATGATCTGGGAGGCATTCAGTACGAATATCAAATGTCTCTTCAAACAGGATTTGGATCCCACAGGACCACACAGACAAAATCATATAAGGCAAATTCTAATAACAATTATTTTAGGTGTGAAACATGAGCTGGGGGGGAAATAATATCTTTTGGATTCTATATTATATCGATTTAAATATAGAATCTGTAACATGGATTGTATCCCGCAATTCTATCAGTGGCAGGTGCTGATGCTCATGGAACTCTCCTACTCTCAGCAGTCACATTGACCCCAAGAATGCTGATTCCCAGGTCTGTGGGATCCATGTGGACCAGGGCTGCCATAGTAACAGAGACAAAGATTCTCTCTGTCCCCTCCCAACACTTAGACTCAATTCAATCATAGGAAATAAATCACAAGTTGGACTTTTTTTAAAAAAATGTCTTCTGCAGGCAAGCATAATAGTAAATAGTATTACCAGGAAAAAAGAGGTTTGATTAAGTGCAGTTTGACTTTATCCTGTCCTAAGGAAGGCTAGGAGCTCAAGTGGTTAAGATGCTGAACTGCAGGCTGTGGAAGGTCGGTAGTTCAGCAGTTCGAGACCCGAGTGTGCCGCATGACGGAGTGAGCTCCCGTCTCTAGTTCCAGCTCTTGCCAACCTAGCAGTTTGAAAGCAAGAAATTGCAAGTAGATAAATAGGTACCGCTTCAGTGGGAAGGTAACAGCGTTCCGTGCGCCTTGGTGTTTAGTCATGCCGGCCACATGACCACGGAAATGTCTTCGGACAGCACTGGCTCTTCGGCTTTGAAACGGAGATGAGCACCGCTACTCTAGAGTCAGATTCGACTGGCTTTCGAGCAAGGGAACCTTTACCTTACCTTTAAGGAAGGCTAAAAGCCATCAAGGAAATGAGTCTATATTGGACAACAGGAAATAATGGTATTTTCCTGTTCTGTTTTTCTTGAACTTTGAGACCACCAGCAACTGTACAGCCAATTAAAAAAAGGTAACAATGGTGTGTTTTACTAGGTATTTTAAGTAGGAGAGGTTAGATCATGCAAAACAGATTTCAAGTTGCACCTAGGGATACTAGCACAGAGAACTCACTATAGCTGTTCTACCTTGAAATGTGAATCCCAGAAGTTATTTGAACCTGTCTCTTACTTAGTTCACTTGTAGAACAAAGTTTGACTCCAGTGGTACTTTTAAGACCAACAAGTTTTATCCTGGGTATAAGCTTCTGAATGCATGCACACGTCTTTCGATACCACTTGTGTGCGGATTGTTTGATCCAGCTTGGATGCTATTGCGAAGCAGGTTTTTTCTCCACTTCCCCACAGCATCACGGTGCTTCTGTGCACTGACCAGATTTTCCCTGCCTTTCCACTTTTCCTGATCTTTCCGAAACCTGCTTTGCTGTCATGTTTTGGAAAAGATCACAGCAAAGCCAAAGGACTCCCATTTGGCTAGGAAACAGATCTTCTCCCACCCACATCAGCACCATTTCCTAGACCCCCAGTCCTCTGCATTGGACATTCCCTCCTGCAACCAGAGGGCTTTTCTTTTTTAAACTAGCAACTGATGTATCATTGTATCATTATAACATTATCCACCAGCTTCTCTAAACCCCCAGCTTCCATTGGGGAAAAAAATATTAAGTGTCTAGTCCCTTTCATTGTGGGTAGACCAACTGTCATAATGTTGTAATATATCAATTGGTGCTTTAAAAAAAGGTGCCTTGTGACTCAAAGAAAGGGCTTGGCCACTATGAAGGGCCTGGGGCAGGGAAAATGCGAGGAAACCTGCCATGTGGAAGCCACAGCTGCCACAGGAAACCACATAACCATCGCTCATGTGGAAAACACCATAGTGACTGGAGGGCATACTGCCCTCGCAAAAGCAAAGTTCCATATGGAGGTGTTAGAAATTCCAGTAGATATTCAATTTGACTCTGCTTCTACTCTGTTTTAGAAGAAATTTGTGTAATCCAATAATCACTAGAGGCATATTTAAATTACCATGAGCTTTGTGTATGGTCAAAGGAAGAACAACCATTGCTCCATTGTCCAGGCATATTTTGGTGCAACACGAGATCTTTTTGCATATAATCTAATTTAATTTAGGCTGAAATCCTTTACCTGGGGGCAAGGCCCATTAAGCATACTGAGGCTTGTGCCTAAGTAAGCATATATATACTTATAGAGATGCAGCACCTCCTGCATTCCACTTTAAGACTCTTATTACATTCTGACTGGGCCTTGTATATTATGCCTTGCAAATCCTCACCCCCTTTTCTGCTTGGTTGCTTTGCGTACAGCCCAAGGGCCAAACTAGACTTTACATTTTTAAAAGACTCTGTCTTCTTGTAGACTCTCGGCAATTGCAGGGACTGTGTTTAAAAATTAAGGACCGCACGATTGAGCTGGGAAGGTCTGTGGCTCAGTGGCAGAGCATCTTCTTGGCAGGCAAATGGTCTCTGGTTCAACCCCTGGCATCTCTTCTGCCCAAGACCCTGGTGAGCTGCTGCCAGTTGGAACAAACAGTACTGACTTTGATGGACCAAGGGCCTGACTCAGTATAAGGCAGCTTCAGGTGTTCAGCCGGGACATGGGGGGGGGGGGCTTATGCCTTCCTCTCTGCACCTTTCCCTGACCAGAAACACTGCTGGGGAAGACTCAGTTCCCATGTTTTGGCTGCTCCACATGCCGAAGATTTCTCTTAACAGCACTAAACAAGTTTCAAGCCTGCCCACATTTTCTTTCCCATCTTGCCATTCATACAGCAAATCCAGACTACATGTGGAAGTTTTCTCTTTCCATAAATAACCCCGGGGAGCCAGCAGGTGAAAGGCCAGCTTCGAGTCCAGTAGCACCTAAGAGACCTTAGCGACAAACAAGATTTTTTTGGATATAATCCTTCAAGCAGCAAAGCTCCCTCCGTCAGAGCTGTGACTCTTGAAAGCTTAAATCCCCCTTCAAAAAAACTCATTGGTCTCTAAGGTGCTACTGGACTTTCATCTCACTGTTCTACTGCAGACCAACACAGCTACCCTCTGAAAGTAGCAGCTGAGAGGACTCCAGCAACCAAATAATACAAGGAACACTAGGCCTTCCCCTGTGGAGAGTAGTAGACAGTTGCATTTCTTTCATTACTAATGATAATAATTACAAAAACGGGATGTTTCATCATTGCTGCAATTAATATGAAAATGAAACAAATTCCTGACTTGCTCGTTTCGTACAGTGTCACTGTTTGTCTTGGCAGCCACAGAAAATACGAGCAGACGCTCTGGTCTGAAGAGTGAAATGTTTTAATGTGATAAGTACTTTTAGATTTGGTTATTTTGAAGATGTAATTTATGATTCAGCTTGTGGGCACTCGATGAACTTAATGAGCAGTAGGCTTAGAACAGATAAAAGGAAGTATTTCTTGACCCAAAGAGTAATTAACACATGGAATTCCCTGCCACAGGAAGTGGTGGCGGCTACAAGCATAGACAGCTTCAAGAAGGGATTGGATAAGAATATGGAGCAGAGGTCCATCAGTGGCTATTAACCAGAACGTATAGATGGAACACAATGTCTGGGGCAGTGATGCTGTGCATTCTTGGTGCTTGGGGGGCTGCAGTGGGAGGGCTTCTGGAGTTCTGGCCACACTGGTGGACCTCCTGATGGCACCTGGGCTTTGGCCATTGTGTGATACAGAGTGCTGAACTGGATGGGCCACTGGCCTGATCCAACATGGCTTCTCTTACGTTCTTATGTTCTTTTTAAGGGTTTATCTTCTTGTTGATTGATTGTAATGGTCTTTGGCTATAAGCAGTAAATGCTATCATTCATTCATTCATTCAAGATGAAAACAAAACAAATTACTCATCTGAACAGTCTTTTAATTGTGAATTTTTACTGTATTTATTGGTTCTATTGCATTTTAACTGTGTAAGCGCCTTGAGCCAGTGCTGCACCGGCAAGGCGGGATATAAATTGAAATTAATAAATAGTAATTGTGGGGGACATGATTTCTGCTTTCTTTCATTATCACAGTCTCTGCCTTTATTTGTTTCATTTTTACAAGGCAGGCAGCATTTTCTAATGAGGCCACACAGGGAAAGCACAGTGTTCCTTAGGGAGAGGGGGAGAAAGGTTCTGGTCTTTCTTGGTTGACTGTAAGCTGTAGCTACTAGGATTATGTACAAGTGTGATGTGTTCAACTCCTGAAAGATATGGGGTGGCACTTTAACTTCCTCTCTCCTCCCAAAGCCTGCCCTAATATGCCAAATTTCCCCATGCAGTCTGCAGTTGCATGCTGCTCTCCAACCTTATTCCTCATCCAAACACATCTAAGGCTGTGATCATATGCAAAGTTATTTATTCTTTATTAATTTATTTTATTGCATTTATACCCCGCCCTCCCCGCATGCGGGCTCAGGGCGGTTTACACGGCACGACAGTGCAGTAAAATATAACACATTAAAACAGTTTAGGCACACAAGTGCAGTAAAAATTACACAATTATCCACTTAAAACACAATTCAATCTTACCGGATGCATTGGTAGTTAAAAATACCCACTCGTTATTCTATCTCACCATGAGGTCAACAGAAAGTCTAACAGAAATGTTAGACCTGACATAGGTACAAATGCCGGGTGGATTTAAAGAGCGCAATCAGACAACATCTGGGAAGTGCCTGCAGCTGTCTGCAACCCGTTCTGCTCCACTGCAGAAGCAGAGTTAAAAGACACCGGGGGAAATCCAGTAGTTAACAGGTTGCGATGGGCCACGGACGGACTTTCCCATGTCTGATCACTGCAGCGTGCTCTCATGGCATCGGGATAGTCTGATCAGGCCATCCCGACTTTGTGCCATTGTTTCCCCCCCTTCGCAGTATGTGCATGATCACAAACTCCATAGCCCTCAGTGTGGAGGTGTGATTCATCAATCCCTTAGTTAAGTGCATGGGGAAAAAACAGCACAAAAACCCCCCCTCACCCACAGTTGCATTTGATGACGCACTGATGGACTGCACCCACACCTTCAAAGGGAGGCGTGGTCATGCAACTGTGGGTCAAATTCCTCTGGAAGAAATAACCTCGCTTCCCCCCTGTTTTTCTGGTGTGTGTGACTGCAACCTAACTCAAAATACTTTTCCTATTGCCTTCCTGCAAAGAAGCCTTATCCTTCTTTGGCCACCAAATGCCCTTTCCTTTCCAGTCTTCCTCTCCCTTGTGCAACTGCTTTTCAAACTAAGTGGTTGCAGAGCTGTTTATGATACTGTCTGGAATCTTTCCTATCAATTCTCTCATAGACTTTAATCTTAAACATTGCCTTCTATTGCCTCAAAGGATGGGGACTTTATTCTATCTGCCTGCAGGTGGGCAGCGAGGGTATCCTTGGGGAATACTACTATTCCCCTGGTTTCTGTCCAGTTTGGATAGAAAACCATTAAGGTAGAGACCTGATAGAAGGGGGGAGGGGTTTCCATTGAAACCAGTGGGAAATAATAATAAAATAGAACAATAAAAACAAAGCAATGCCTTAAAAAGAATAATGAAACAACCCAATAATGAAATGGCCTGTTTTGAAAGTAATAACAAAAAGGAAAGAAACAAAACAAAGTCCTATGCACCGGCCCAGTGAACCCCAATAACCACCAAGCAATTCCCTTCAGACACAATAGCATGTGCCAACCTTCTGTTTTACCCAGGTTGGCCAGTGCATTTACTTCCCCAGTATTCTTCTGATCATTATCATAGCACAAACACATTTGCAGTGCAATATGAAAAAATCAAAGAGGAGCACATATCTGCTTCCAACTTTTTAGTCTTCATCCAATTGGAATGAAATGCTTAGGGACTATATTCCTCACTGCAGGAATCTTCCCTACCAGATATCAGACAGACAGGAGGGAAGGTTCCTACCTGTCTTATAAATAACTAAAATTCTCAGTGGCAGAAAAAGCAAGAGGTAGCTTTGGGCACCTCAAGAATGGCAGGCAGCAGATCACAGAGGACAAATAACTTTCCATGATTATTTCTGAAAGTCATTAATTTTTTGAAGTATGGATTCAGTATAACTATATTAAAAACAAGTTTCATTTTTTTACCATCCAACCGCCCAGACTTACTTTGGAGGTGATACCATGTGAGTCTGTGTCACTGCTCATAACGGTTATATACTGTACTACTCTGAATATTTTTTGTTAGCAATGTTTGATTTTTAATCTCATAAGAACATAAGAGAAGCCAATGTTGGATCAGGCCATTGGCCAATCCAGTCCAACACTCTGTCACACAGTGGCCAAAAAGGCCATCAGGAGGTCCATCAGTGGGGCCAGGACTCTAGAAGCCCTCCCACTGTTGACCCCCCCCCCAGCACCAAGAATACAGAGCATCACTTGCCCCAGAGTCCCTATCTATACCTTGTGGCTAATAGCCACCGATGGACCTCTGCTCCATATGTTTATCTGATTCCCTCTTGAAGCTGTCCATGCTTGTATCTGCCACCACCTCCTGTGGCAGTGAATTCCATGTGTTAATCACTCTTTGGGTGAAGAAGTACATCCTTGTATCTGTTCTAACCTGATCGCTCAGCAATTTCATTGCCCAAGAGTTCTTGTATGGTAAGAAAGGGACAAAAGTACCTCTTTCTCTACCTGCTCTTTCCCATGCATAATCTTATAAACCTCGATCATGTCACCCCTCAGCCATTGTTTTTCCAAGCTAAAGAGCCCCAAGCGCTTTAACCTTTCTTCACAGGGAAAGTGTTCCAATCCTTTTATCATTCTAGTTGCCCTTTTCTGCACTTTTTCCAAAGCTATAATATCCTTTTTAAGGTGTGGTGACCAGAATTGCACACAGTATTCCGAATGAGGTTGCACCATCGGTTTACACAGGGGCATAATGATACTGGCTGATTTGTTCCCAAACGTCTCATTTATTTTCAGTTTCCTAGAGGTATAAAACTTATGGGAGTGGGTTGCTTCTTGGCATTTGTATGTGTGAATTTTCAGGAATGTACAATTCAGGGCCTCCTCTTGGCCTTCGATGTCGTTGCTGGATGGAGTTCAACATATCACATACACGATAAGCAGCAACCAGCTTGTCATGCTAGCTAGGACAGTGCACCTATGACCTGGACCTTGGGCAGATAGTTCCTCTTGTCTTTCCCTCTCTAAATCACTAAGGGAGAAGAGAAGGTCACTGACAAAGCTGAAAGCTGCTTCCATAAGATTTCATAAGAGCATAAGGTATTTCACATCTGTTAAAGAATATAGTCATTTTGATTTTACATTGCCTAAATTTTTGCAAAATTTCCCCTTTCTTGACTTCAGTTGTATAAGGTGAGAGGTTGATGGGGCCCATTGTATGGATGGATTGAGCTACCCACTCTTCTGTATGATGGTCTTCCTTTCCTGGAGGATACTGTTGTAGAACAAAGCCCTTTCCATCTCTGACACATTGAAAGATTCCTTGTTGAGGTGAGGATGCTAGAACCAGTTTGGTGTAGTGGTTAAGAGTGGTGGACTCGAATCTGGAGAACCAGGTTTGATTCCCACTCCTCCTTAACATGAAGCCAGCTGGGTGACCTCTTGACTTCAGTTGTATAAGGTCAGAGGTTGATGGGGCCCATTGTGTAAAGTGGGTATGGCTGACACATTGAAAGATTCCTTGTTGAGGTGAGGATGCTAGAACCAGTTTGGTGTAGTGGTTAAGAGTGGTGGACTCGAATCTGGAGAACCAGGTTTGATTCCCACTCCTCCTTAACATGAAGCCAGCTGGGTGACCTTGGGTCTGTCACAGTTCTCTCAGAGCTCTCTCAACCGCATCTACCTCACAGGGTGTCTGTTGTGAGGAAAGGAAGGGAAGGTGATTGTAAGCTGCTCTGAATCTCTGAGCGAAGGGCAGGGTATAAATCCAATTATTCTTCTTCTTTGTAGTGGTAAGAGTGCTGGTCTAGCATCTGGAAGGCCTGGGTTTGAATTCCCACTCTGCCATGGAAACTTGCTGGGTATTCTTGGGTTTGGCCAACTCATTGTCTCTCACTTTAACCTACCTTACAGGGTGCTGCGAGGATAAAATGGAGGACAGGAGAACAGTGTTGTAAGCTGCTTTGAGTCTCCATGGGGGAAAGTGGAGTATAAATATAAAACTAACGGAACGTACTCCCAGATCTCACCTTTTTGCATTTGTTCCATTGTTCTCCTTGGAAGGGAGAAAGCTGGAGCCACAACAGAGGCTTCAAACTTCTTGCGAGAATCAAGCACAGTCCTCACTAAGGATAGATGAGCACATAGCAGCGTCCTAGCTTAGCTTCCACTCTATAATAATGAGAAGTTTTAGGACAAGGACGCTAGATCATCAGACAGTTTTCCTTGTCTGTCCCTCTCCAACTGACTAAGGGAGAGGAGAAAAAAAGAGACCAAGGCCCATGATATTTTTAAGAGACTTACAAATAGCATTTGACTTTCTTGCACTCTTCTCTCCAGAATATAGAACAAATGCAAAGGCAGAAGTTCGGCATTTTTAGTCATTTAAGTACAAGGTCATTGGTGTCCTCCCAACCTTCTTTCCAGTGGACCACTTATGTTCCCTGTCTTCCATTTGTTCACCCGAACCTGTGAATTGTCTATGCATGTATAGTCCATCCATGTATAGAGTTTTCACCCATAACAGAAAAAGAACAAATATTCACACTTGCATATGTGAGAGGGATTAATGCTGTGTCCCGGCAACGGGCCATCCTCGACCCCCCCACCACCAGCAGCCGGGACCTCACATCACCCAAGACCCCAGGCCTGAGCCCCACATCACCCACCTGGAAGCTGGAGAAGGTCGTGGAGACACTGCTGAGCAAGGCTGGCCTTGCCGAAGCATCGTCGCCCCTCCACCCATCTACTCCAGCAAACAAGGAAGTCTCGGCCAGGAGGAAGGGAGCTGTGCCAGGCCAATGGCTTGGCGTGAAGGCACACCCATGGCCCAGGGTCCCAGGGCCCAAACACCACTGCCTGCCAGGACCCAGCCCTTACCCTGGCGAGGCAACCGGAACCGGGGCCACACCCAGAGCTCAACGTATCCAGCTAAAAAGGGGGGTGGAGCCACAGGAGGAGGAGCACAATGGAAGTCGGGTGGCACAGGGAAATAATAAAAGGTGGAACAGCAGAAAGAGCAGAGGATGATGACCTGGAACTGGGAGAGAGTCACGCCCAGAGAGAGAGAAGACTGACTGGCCAGAAGGAGTGCAGGTGAGGGTGGTGACGTAACCTCCTCCCCCACTCAGGTGTCTGAGGCCCTTGCTGTCCAAGGGGGTACATTCCAAGGTGGCAAAATGCCTACCAAGTTCAGGGTTCAGCGATAGTGAGGGGTGGGGGTCATCTGACTCATGTGACATGATGAAAGATCAGAGAATCTCTCTATGCAAGAAAGAGCCACTGATTCAGGTTACTGGAGCTCTTATACATCTTTGGGTGGTGGAAAGTGCTGTCAGATCACAGCTGACTTTTGGTGGCCCCATAGGGTTTTCAAGGCAAGAGACAAACAAAGGCAGTTTACCATTGCCTGCTTCTGCATAGCAACCATGAACTTCCTTGGTGGCCTCCTATTCAAGTACTGACCAAGCCTGACCCCGCTTAGCTTCTGGGATCTGATGAGACTGGCCAGCCTGAGCCATCCAGGTCAGAGCCAAACATCTGTCTTTGCTACCCATTTCTGATGACAAAACAGCACTTCCATTGTTGGAAGGAGGCGTGATTTCTGTCAACTCCCTTGCAGGTCCCCACTTTGCCCTCTATACAAGTGTATGCATGTCTTCTGACTCCCAGGAACAATATTGGGGGCCCTCAGCAGGAGGGGGAAATGAGGAAGTCTCATTCCATAAACTCTGCTCCAGTGGCAGATCTTGCAGGAAAAAAGCCACTACAGTCACAGCCATATGCAAGAGTATACCCACTCACAGGGGTCATTTCGTAGAAAAAGAGCTAGGGGACTCATTAGCATAACTCATTAGCATATGCCACACCCCCTGACATCACCGGAAGTGTGTCCTCCCCACAGCCGGCGGCGACCTCTAGCGGGCACCAGCAGGGAGCTCCAGGCCCTGCCCTCCCGCACCTCACCCGGGGGGATGGCGTCCCCCCGCGTCCCCCCCAAATGACCCCTGCCCACTCATAAGCAAAGCATGTGGGGTGCACCTGCTTATAAAGAAAACTGAGCATGGAAACAAGGTGGACTAACTAGGGATACATGAAAATTTTGTATTTTTAATTTCTTTTGATTTCCATGTGTTGTCATTGTCAGTAGTCTCAGTCCACTCATCCTTATTGTTCATGTGGATGGGTTGTTTGTTTCTTTTATTTCTTTATTATTTCATATTTTTTATACTGTGCTCCCTTTCAGACCAAGGCAGTCTACAGTTACAGTCCCATATAACGTGATAGTAAAAATACAAAAATAATACAGACCCACCATAAAACAGCACAAAGTTACAAATAAATGTAAAGCAGCTGACTGTAAAAAGTTAATTTTCAATATTAGCCATAAACTTCCCCAATAAAAGCAACAGTAAAAAAATCCTCATAAAAGCAGTAGTGGTAAAATTCCACACTAAGCTCTTAATGTTCAATAAATACAGATCAGTTTACTGATTTCAGAATAGCATAGCCAGAGAATAGTATTGATAAATATGGTAGTACAGATCAACATTAAAATTCCACAATCTAGGAAAGACAAGTGGGGACTCACAAGAAACTCGCGGGAGTGGCTATCCCATTCCCCCCACCTGTGCTTCTTCCTCTCTCCCCCTACTTCTCTCACACTTTTTCTCCTTCCTGCCACCCCTTTTTTTCTCTCCCTCTCTCCACCCCCCCTTCATGCCTGTTTCTTCCTTTCTGCCCCCACCCCATCACTCTTTCAACCCTATCACTGTCCTGGCCTCCCACCTACTCCCCCCCACAGCAGCAGTGGCAGCAGCTGCTCTCCAGGAATCACAATGGATTGCCCAAATACAGAGATCAGTACCTCTTAGGGTTGCCAGCTCCATGTTGGGAAATTCCTGGAGATTTTGAGCATGGAGCCTTGGGAGGATGAGGTTTGAGCTTGGAAGTTACCTCAGCAGGGTATAATATCATAAACTTCACCCTTCAAAGCAGCTATTTTCTCTGGGGAAACCAAGCTCTGTCATCTGGAGCAGTTGTAATTCTAGGAGATCTCCAGCCCTCACTTGGAGGTTGGTAACATTAGTTGCCCTGGAGGAAATGACTGCTTTGGAGAGTGGACTGCGTGGCATTATATCTATCTGAAGTCCCTCCCTGCCTCAATCCCCACCATCCCCAGGCTCCATCCCTCAAATATCCAGGAATTTCCCAACCTGGAGTTGGCATCCCTATGTCCTTCCCATCAAACAGCCAACCTACGTTTATCTGCCCCTCTGTCTTCAGCTTTCCATCTCCTTTCCCCCTGCAGCCTCTACTGAGGAAAACTATGGTCTTTCTCCACAGTGGGGACCAAAGCAGTTTATATTATTCTCTCCTCCTTTTTATCCACACAACAACCCTATGAGATAGGTTAGGCTGAAAGTATGTGACTGGTCCAAAAATCACCCAGTGAGCTTCCACAACAAGACGGGGCTCTAAATCTGGGTCTCGCAAACCCACCTCTGAAGCTCTGACCATTATACTCCACTGACTTTCATAGGGTGGCTGCTGTTGAACAGAAGCAAACAGTCAGGCCTAGATGAGTCATGCAAGTCAGGTGGTCTCAAGTCACCCAGAGGGTGCTGCTAGGCCTAGGCTTGCCAGCCTCCAGGTGGAACCTGGAGATCACCCAGAATGACAACTGAACTCCAGACAACAGAGATATGTCCCCCTGGAGAAAATGGGTGGACTCTGTGGCATTATATCCAGCTGTGAACTCTCCCCTCCCCAAACTCTGCACTTCTCAGACTTCACCACAGGATCTTCAGGAATTTCCCAACATGGAGTGGACAATCCTAGTCCCAGGCCTGGCTCCAAAATAGGCCTGGAAAGTGTTTTGCCTGCTCCCCCTGCCTTTTTAACCCAAACCTCCTGCTATTTAGCCATTCATACTGCAGGAGGAATCCTCCCCAATCCCAGCTCCAGGTCTGCTTTTGCTTCCTGCCCCCACCCCAAATATCAGCCAGCATATCTCTCACTGTTGATGCAGTGGGGCCTGGAGTAGATCCCTGTGGTGGCCATTCCAAAAGGTATTGGGGGGTTTCAACCCTCTACAAGAGGTGTGAGGTTTTTCTTTTCTTTTTTTAATTTTTCTGCAGACCCACAAAGTCCCCTGAGTCTGTAGAAAAGCCTGTTGGGGGAGGGGATGCCCCCCATCTGTGGAAATAAGTATCCGCACATAGAGAACTGTTGGGAATCAGATATATAGATTTTTAACTGAGCCCTGTATAAACAGAAGATTTAGGTGTTTGACCACCAGAAGACTATGATGTCTATAATCTGGAGCAGTTGAAGCATACAAACTATCTTCAAAGGCAACACTCTGCAGATTGTGTTATAGTAGTCTGGTTGGATACCAATGCCCATGTGACTTTGGCCCCGAGATCTGCCTTATACAGAAAGGTCATACCAAATTGAAATACTGCACACAGGGGAATCCAGGATCAGTGTTGCATTCAGGAGCAGACCCTCAACAGTGGGCATGCTTCTTCAAGGGGGGCAGGACAACCCCAACCCAATGCAGGTTGAATACATACTTCTGGATAAACTCCCCCCTTGCCTTCACACACTAATTTGTTTGGATTTAATTTCATTCTATTTATCCTCTTTAAGTTCTTTGCAGACTCCAGTTAAGTTCATCCACACCTTCCCAAGATCTTAATGGAAAGATCTCCCCCAAGACTTTCATGTTGATAACAAATACCATGGGATTACACATTGGAGCCTTGTGGTGACCCAACAGAGCCATGGCCAAGTGCTGGGCAAAAGTTTCCTAGAACCACTTTTTGAAATCTGCCTTCCAAAAAGACCAAAAGCAGTCTAATACCAGTTAGGCCCATTTTCACAAGGCAGTTCAGAAGGATAATACAGTTGATTTGTGCGATGGGATGCCATAGGTTCCTGTTTGTTAATCACCACTGAGTATCTGGATTCAGAGCAAGACAGGTACTCTGACATAAGTCCAGAACCACTGCAAAGGTGGAGCAGCAGGATGGGGCACAGCTCCTTATTATGGCTGTGGGCTCAGGCCTTCTCAGAGAGCAAGAAGCAGGTGGCAAGCAGGCAACACAATGGCTTCAAGCCCTATCAGGCCAGAAATCAAAGTCATGTCTCTGTGGCCCAATGACAGCCTAATGGGGTCACACCAATGGAAGAGGCCAGAGCAAAGCTGGCCACAAGGGAACACAGACTATTCCCAGCTCTTTCCCAGGGATAGGAGGCAACACATGGGATTGGCTGGTTCCCACAGATCAGAGAAAGGGGGAGAGACTTGCAGGGACTGTGAAGAGAGAGCTATATAAATTCCTCCAGCTCAGAGCTGAGGAGAACATCATTGTGGCTACTCCTGTCTTCACAGAGCTAGCTCAGAGGATAGAAGAGGGCAGGAGAGTCTTGACAGGAGGAATTAGACCATGGTGAAGATTCAGTCCCTTCCACCCTCAATCTGAGTGAGGTGGAGGGTGAACTCAGCACACCCTCTGGTAGCCTCCTCTCTGAGGAGGACATGAAATACAATACAATCACTTATTGACCCGCCAGCTATGGATCATTGGATGGCTTTCCCTTGTGCTGCTAGAGCCAGCCCACTGTCTCACACAGAGATTTACCAGAAGCAAATAAGGCAGCATATGCTTGGCCAAAATAAGCTTTTGATTTAACTCTATTTTAAAAAGTTGTTATGATCTGCTTCTAGCCTGATGGCTATCATTTTTGGATGCATGCTGTGGTTTTTATGCTTGTTTGTTTTAATATCAGTAATGTTGTTTTTGAGACTGTGTTTGTTTTTGGTTTGTGGGCTACCTCAAACAGATCTCTGGTGAGGTGAATTCATTTAAAGGGAGAAGCAAACTCAAAATGGGGATATTCAGTTCAAACCAGGAAGCTTACCACATTTGATAGAATCTCCAGAACTGACTCTGCTTTCCCCTGCTTTACTGCACCGCCATTTCAAGCTTATTTTATCATGGCTAGGTTCTGATATTGGAAATTAGCTGGACCAGTGGGAAAATGATGGATGCAACAGTACACAGAGAAGCAAAGGATGGGATATAACAAAGGCCCCGGTCACATGGCAAAGTTGCCGCAGGAGAGGCATTGATGGTGGGTGGATTATCTGGGTGCGATCACACCCCAACATCTGGGAAGTGAAGTGCACCCGTGGCTTACTGCCGACAATGCACCTTAAAAAGCTAGTACCTCCAAGGTACTAGTAAACGTTTGCCCCGGGCTGTCTCCAGACGCCCGTGGTGTGATCGCGCCGGTGCGCAGCATTCCTCTCCGGTCCCTCATTTACCTGCCGGTGCCGAAGGAAGGACCCGTGGTGCGTCTGATCGCATAATCGCACATCAAACTGTGCCGGGGCAATTAACCATGCCCCCCCCCCTGCGATATCCAGTCTGTGTGACCGGGGCCAAAGTTTATCTCTCCTTGTTTGCATATTCCATTAATCTTTTTTAACCCGAGTCCTTGAAAGTAAAACACCTGCCTGAATAATTAATTCATTAACTTGGGGTGTTGGGTTTTTTTGCTATTTCTGCCAAAACAAGGCATTTGTAAATCTTGAACAGGGCAAAACAAACAAATGTCAAATAGAACAAGATGGTGTTATCTTGACAATCCATGCAATAGAACACTGATGCCAACTGCATTATCTTTTAACTGTATTCTACAATAGTCTGACTTTTCAGTGTGCCACTGACCCTTTCTGTCACAGCCCTCTGGTTGTATTTTGTTTTGAAAAGGGAATATCATGAAGGTTTATTCCCTACCCCAGTTCCTTTGCTTTCCTCCAGCATTTTGGTCTAGGAGGAGAAACACATTTTGTTCCTATGAATATATCTGTAGGAATCTTTTGCCATAACATATTTGCATAGCACAAGCTTGGAGCATGAAGTTTGATATGATGAAAAAAAGATGTCAGATAGTTACTGAAGAGAGTTACATGAACAGGTATGACCTTATTTACAGAATAGCCGCCAGTACATTTTTGCAGCATTTTGGGTCTTAGGCAATAAAGGTTACAAAGGTAAAGGTAAAGGTTCCCTTGCTCGAAAGCCAGTCGAATCCGACTCTAGGGTTGCGGTGCTCATCTCCGTTTCAAGGCTGAAGAGCCAGCGCTGTCCAAAGACATTTCCGTGGTCATGTGGCCGGCATGACTAAACACCAAGGCACACGGAATGCTGTTACCTTCCCACCAAAGTAGTACCGATTTATCTACTTGCAATTTCTTGCTTTCGAACTGCTAGGTTGGCAGGAGCTGGAGCTTGAGACGGGAGTTCACTCCGTCTTGCGGCACCCGGGTCTCAAACTGCTGAACTACTGACCTTCCACAGCCTGCTGTTCAGCGTCTTAACCACTTGAGCCACCGCAGCTCCAAAGGTTACAAAAGGGACCCACAAAGACTTGTGTGTGAGGAAAAATCCCCAATTGTCTACTTCTCCCTTTGCCACCAGCTTCACCTTTGCCAGCTTTAGCTCCTCCACTGCTAACTTTGGTTTGGTCCCTCTAAGATTTCCCCTGCCCCACCATTACTGGCTCACCTCCACCCACTCCTGCTGACTCCTCCTGGTCACTGTCACCTCTGCCATCTTCCCTTGTGGGCCACCACAGCGACCCAAAATGCCACCCAAATTACATGCATAGATGTAATGATTAACTTTTATTTAAAATCAAGATGTTCTGCACATTTCCCTAAAATTTGCAAAACCCAAAATTGCACCATAGCATGGATTTATCTATTAACCCTGGGACAAACCCTTAGATATGCAGGGATAATCTACACAAATTCTGAACAGTGATTTCCAGCACACTAGAAAGAACTTTGTAAATTATGCAGTTCATCAGTTCAGTGGTATGTAGCTCTGAAGCTGGCTAAGGAAACAGTAAGCATAACACATCTATACTTCTTCCAAGAATGTGCGCATTATAAAGGTTTATCAGTCATGTAAATGTTCTTGTTTTACTCAGAGGAGTAAGATGCCTATAAACCACACAGGCATTCAAAATTGTCCACAATTTGCCAGTAAACCTATTCATTTTCCCTACCTTTATTAAAACTGAGATTCAGATCTGAGAGGAGCGGCTCATAGGTGCAAGCCATTATAGCATCACACCTAGAGGAATGGCTTCGTGAGTGTGACAGTGTGAGCTTATAGAAGAGCTCCAGTTAAACATAGTTAAATGTCAAAGGCAACCTGAACTAAAAGCCTAGCTTCTGTGTAGCTCCTTTTGTTGTCTGTGCACAGAAATAGCACTGATTTCAGTGCAGTGTTTTATCAGGACATAGCTATTTTAAGATCTTAATGGCTTTTCACATGGCTGAAAAACAGTCCAGAATTGGCTCAAACCCCACTACCCCAGGGCCAATTTCATGCCATGTATATTCAGTGTTTCTGTACCAAACATGCAAGAACATAGTGATTCTGTCTGTTGTGCACGTTGTTGTTATTGTTTGTGGGGGGGATGAGTAAAAATGCATGGATTTGCAAAGAACAAGAACCTGCAGAGAAAGGCACTGCCATGTCATTCAGCAATCATTAGCAGAGATACTAAGATACAGATATTTTAAAAAAAACAGTCATAAAGATATTCATTTGGCGGCACAATATGTGTGAACATTTTATTGTTATGCATTGATTCAGAATGTACCATGTTCCAGTCACCTTACAGCACCTTTGCACAATGCGACCACCAAACTGTCCGTGGTACACCTGCTATTTATGGCATCCTACCAGGGGCTCAGTAAACTTCCAGCCTGATTGGGACTGCAAAACTATCAATGTTGAACAGCAGATCTTTCTAACAATCCTATATGAGAAGGTAATGACTGCAATAAAGAAGGCAAATGCTATGCTGGGGATTATTAGGAAGGGTATTGAAAACAGATAAGCCAATATCAAAAAACCCCTATATAAATCAATGGTGCGACCTAATTTGGAATGCTGTGTGCAATTCTGGTCACCACACCTTAAAAAGGATATTATAGCTTTGGAAAAAGTGCAGAAAAGGGCAACTCGAATGATAAAGGGGTTGGAACACTTTCCCTATGAGGAAAGGTTAAGGCGCTTAGGGTCACACTTAGTATTAAAACTAAGGAATTCTTTAGTAAGGAAAAATGTTAGCATTTATTTATTTAGGATATTTCTGTGACACCTCTTCAGAGTCCTGTTGCAATTTACAATTAAAACCACCTCACAATATTAAAAACAAGCCACTGGGCATAAATAGCATTTAAAAAATCCATAAAACAGAAGCTGACCATTAAAAAGCAGATAAGATAAAGCCCCTAATCAAAAGCCTGGGTAAATAGATGTGTTTTGGCCTGGCACTTAAAAAAAAGTAAGGTAGGTGCCAGTCAGACCCCAGGGAGGAAGAGCATTTCAAAGTGGAGGTGCCACCATGGAAAATGCTATGTCTGTTTGCCACCCACCTCACCTCTGAAGGTGTGGATATGCAGAGCAGGACTTGAGACGCAGGTCTTAACTGGTGGGCTGGATAGTATGGGACAAGACAATCCTTCAGGTGTTAAGTCGCTCGCTTAACAAAGAAGTACACAACTCCAACACGGATCAACATCTGATAGCCAGAACAGAACAGTTCAGCTTTCTTTCAGCACAGAGGCGATATGATCCCTGTAACCAATGCCTGACAGTAGCCTGGTCACCTCCCTTTGGACCAATTGAAATTTCTGAAACATTTTCAAAGGTAGCCCCATGTAGAGTAATCTAACTTTGATATGATCAGAGCATTGATCACTGTGGCCATACTACCCTTTACAAGGAACGGCCATAGCTGACAAATCAGCCAGAACAAATAAAACCTCTCATGTGCCATGAAGGAGACCTGAGCCTCCAACTGTTTGCCAGAATCCAGTAGGACTCCCAAAGAATGAACCTGCTCCTTCAGGGGGAATGCAACTCCCCCCAGGACAGTCTTTGCAGTCTCTGAGCAGCTTCTCTATTGACCAACAGCACCTCCATCGTCTCTGGACTGAGCTTCAGTTTACTGGCCCTCAACTATCCCTTTACCTTTTCCAGGCACCAACTCAGAACTTCCACAGACCCACTTGACTTAGCTGTTCAGAAGAAACAGAGCTGGGGTGTCATCCACATATTGGTAACACCTCACTCCAATATGAAAGGAAGAATCATATGTTGGACATTTTAATTATGCAAAGTAATAGCAAAAATTTTGTTTTGGATTTTGAAATCATTTGAAACTAATGTAATGCATGTGAAGCGAGAAAAAAGTTTTAGGAAGAATATTCTACAAGGAGTAGGACATTAGATATGACAACATCCTTCAAAATTAACTAAATCTAGAAGAGTTCAACAATAAAAATCTATTTTCACTGATAATAACGTTTAAATTATATTAGGCTAGCTTTTGAAGTTATGGGGACATATTTTTTGGTTTCACAAAATCTTGACAACACTCCTGGTTTTGACAACAAGCCCAAGTGGGATGCCATAAATAGTGTACTGTGAACAGGCTGGTGTTTAGTGTTTTCTGAAGATAGCCAAGTCCCTCTCCAACTATGGCCAAAAGGAAGGAAAGGAAGATGGCCACTCAGAAAGGAGAGCCAGGATGGATGAGAAACCAATCACCAAGGCTGGAGAAAGTACTGCCCCCATCATAATGCCACCTCAAGTGGCTACTTATGCTGCTTGGCCCATGAGATGGCCTGCAAGTGAGTATGAGGGCATTTTCCATATTAATGAATCCATATGATATGATGCAGTAGGATCATGCTAATTCACAAACAATATCAGACCAAGTAAACATAAGTTATGTAATCATGCAAGCTTCCAGAAAGATACAGTTTCATGAAATCATTGTAAATATGTGATGTTCTTCTTTTATTGTAATTTTCCTGAATCAGAGGTGGGTGATGGTGGAAAAGGCCTTAATTGTTACGTTATCTTGAAAATAAAATCTATGAAGACAAAATAATATTTGGGAGATGAAGGGGCACAACAAAGCTGTCGTAAACCATTTACCAGAGCTTACCTCATTCCTTCCAATAGCTTTGGATGAAGGGAGGGCCAATAAAAACCCATGCAACTGCCTAGCAAATATAGATTGCTAAAGGAACATCTACTTCAAGTCCTCCAAAGGCACTCGTTGAGATTCCTCTCTGAAAGGCTGGCTCTTCATACTTCTCAAATGCCTGCTGGGCCAGAATTGCAATGACTTAAAAGCATGCTTTACACTGCAGTGTGGCCCTTGTCTTGTATAATTTATGGGATCATGTTGTACCCTGTTATTTTTCTAAACATCCACAAGGTGTGTACTTCCTTGTATAAAGACTGTATAATCGAATAACTGTAGCTTGTGTCAGGAAAATTAACATGTCCATTCGAAACCTGGGAAGTAGACATTATTATGTAGATACAAAATACAGTTCCCTTTTTAAAAAAAGTATCAATATTAATTGAATACCGAGGAGTATTGATGAACTTTTAGAGAACCTCTGCCTGCCCTGATACGACTCCCACTTGACACAATGCTATCACAAACTAAAGGAAATGGTTTTCCTGACACGATTTGTTCTCAAGGGTTTTGATGCTTTAAGACCTAGTAACGCTCTAAACCAGAGGTGTCAGACGCATTTGTTACGAGGGACAGATCTGACATAAATGTCAGTTTGTCAGGTCATGCCATGTATGCCATAAAATGTAACACCAGGTTCTGGAGATAGAAACTTTATAAAAAACACAGGCAAACCCTATAAGTCCAATGTAAGTCCAATGTAAAACCCGATTAATGATATTTTTAAATCTCAAAATACAAAGAAAAGCAATTGATTCCCAGCAGTGAAAGCAATTGATTTACTGGGGAACCCAGAAGAGCCTGGCTCTCCCAGATCCCCCCCCCACTTCCAGTTCTCATCCCTCCTGTGTTTCCCACAGAAGTGGTGGGTTTGAGGGGAAGGCCTGACAGGGAGGCTATTTCCAAAAGCTCCAGAGGGTGCTTTTTGTCCTCTCATGACCCTCCCCCTTTCTCTCATGGGCTGAGAACAGCATCAGTTGCTTACGAGCTCGATAAGAGCCATGAATGGGCCGGTTCCAGCCAGCAGGCCATATGTTTAACACCCCTGCTCTAAACAAATGGAATACCTCTTCAGAAAACACAGATAATTAAAGCTACAAGTAAAAAATTCTGAAATACTATTTGGAATTATAATTCATTTTTTTGTTTTGTTTTGTCATAAATACTACACAGTGTAAGGGAGCGATGTCTAGAAGAACAAAAGAGACGGAGACAACGAGCAACCAAGAAGATCAGCACCTTTATTGGCACTTTTATACTTTGCTTTGCACCATACGTAATCACAAGGTAAGGTTTAAACTAGCCACTTGAACTGCATCTAAACAAATTAGGACAGCATATGTGGCTGGGTTGGGGGGACTCTGGTGCAGGGTGTCAGCTCCTGGCTCTTGATGGTGTGCCTTTGAGACCACCGCCTACCATTAAGTGCTGGGGTGTGATCCTGGATGTGTCTCTGACAATGGGGCCCAGGTCACAAATGTTGCCAGACTGGCATTTCTTCAACTGTGCCAGGTCAGGCAACTAGCCCTGTACCTGTCCCATTCTGACCTAGCCACTGTAATCAATGCAACAGTCACCTCTAGGATGGATTCCTGTAACCTGCTCTACGTAGGCCTATCCTTGAGGCTGACTTGGAAACTCCAGCTGGTACAGAATGCAGCAGCACAGGTTCTTACAGGGATACCATGTACAGCACACATACAACCTGTGCTATGCAAGCTGCACTGGCTTCTGGTGGAGTACTGGATCAGGTTCAAGGTCTTAGTATTGACCTTCAAGGGCCTAAATGGTCAGGGACCTATGTATCTTTGGGAACACCTCTCCTGGTATAACCCCAGAAGAGCGTTGCACTCTGCAGATCAAAATCTATTGGTGGTCTCTGGCCCAAGAGACATCTGGCTGTACTCAACCAGAGCCAGGGCCTTTTCTGCCCTCGCTCCAGCCTGGTGGGACTCTCTTCCAAACAACATCCATGCCCTGCAGGACTTGTTACAGTTCTGCAGGGCCTGCAATGCAGAGATGCTCCTCCAGGCATTGAGTTGAGGACAGCGATGGCTCCATCCTGGCACTTCGATCCTCCCTCCCCCCATAAGATAGTTGCATTATTGGCTTATCTTGCACCATCTTCAGCTATATTTCACTGTTACTGGTTTTTCACCTTGTTTTAATTGATGTTTAATTGATATTGTACACCACTCTGAGCCCAGCTTGCTGGGGAAGGGTGGTTGAAAAATCGAATTAAATAAATAATACTATTTACTGGCAGGTTGTGGGTTTTCAGTATTTTGTTGGATTAGAGTGGTAGAAGTTGTAATTCCTATTTGCTCATATTTTATGGGCCCCACCATAGTAAATTGTTTGCTAATGAAAAGAAAGATAGTTTTTAATAGACGAGAACAGTCACACAGCCATCATATTTGGGGCTTACCCACCAGTGGAGTAACTTTGCATAGGATTGTACCCTTAGGGTCCCAGAAGCTCAGACTGGACCAGACATCAAAACAAGCATTTTGATACAACATGTCTACATTAATACATACAGAAGTTTCAAGCTCACTGCAAGCCTAAGTGTGAAGAGGTTCCCAGTATTTTGGGCCAGGGGTACTATTTAGAGAAGGAGGGAACAATTTCTTCTTCCTGCATTTCATAGCACATGATTTGTTCATATGAATCATCTATATATCTCTAATGAGGTACACAAAACAGACCATGTTTTTCTTTGAATACATAACTTTTTTGCAATTTAATTTTGAATATATCTATATATCTAATAGTGAACTGGCCCCCTCTGTGCGGATATCTAAATCCGAACTTCGGGGGCACTTGGGGGGCAGGGAGAGGTTTGGCACACGTGGGGCAGTCCCCATGTGTGCACAAAAATCAAAAATCTTGAAAAAACTTCGGGGGGATGTTTAAATCCCCCCGAAACTCACAGAGCGTCCCCTGCGCATGCGCAGGGAATGCTCTGCACACTCCGGGTTGAGGGAGGGGGAAATAGCGAGGGGCGAGCAGCTTGCCCCTCACTTCAGTGCCGGATCGGGGGGATTTCAAAGCATGCCGGCCTAAAGGCGAGTTACCCCAGTATGCACCGCAGGGACACAGCGTGGGAAGGATCCGTTTCTCACCCGACACCTCCATTCTCTGAGACGAGACAAACGGCTCTCCAGTCACTCCCCCGAGCGGAACTACAAATCCCATCAGGTATCGCGCGACTCGGTCATGCTTTCTCCCTCTAGCGTTACTTTTTCTCAGTCAGTTGACTCAAACAACAGGAAAAACTGTGTGGGGAGAGTCATGTGACAGAAGGAGTAACTAACGATGTGGATGCTTATAGCTGCCCCGAGTGGTAGGAGGTCTGATTGAGGAGGAAGTGGGCGCTGCAGCCTCGGTTTCTGTTGTCCCTGACTGCAGCATGGCTCCGGCGTGGCTTTGCGTTCCTGGTGGGTGAATGGTGACAAATCTGTACGGGGTTATGGGGAGGAAGGCTGAGGTGGGCCTTTAGAACGAATGAGAGTCGAACATCCTTCAGGGGATTCTGCCGGAGAGAGAGCGCGTCTTGCGCAGAACAGCTGCAGTTTAGGTTAGAACGGGAGATGGGCTGGTAGTGAGTGGAGAGATGTTCTCGCGTAGGGGCGAAGTGCTTTAGGTGGTGGATTAAACAGCAGAAAGAAATAGGTTGCTGACAGGGATCGGGGAAAGGACTAAAAGGAGGCAAGGCAAGACACGCAGAGAGCTGTAATTATTTCTAACTGGGCTCGGTAATCCTGGGAATAATCAGGAACCTGGGTGAAAGAGATGCGGGCCTTGAGGTGACGCTTCTGTGCCTTCTGGCAATACAGGAGAACTGTAGTGCTTTGCAGTTATTGTACCTCCTTTTATTCATAGTTCAAGAGGGTTTTACCCTGTTGTCGAGGGTACAATAAATATCAGATCTAAAGACGGATGAAATATGGAACCAATTAACAACTGTAAGTGGTGGGATATGTGAGATGTTAGCACTTATGATTAGTCTGGGGGGGTGAACAGCGGCGAGGAGCCGGAGGGAG
>NW_015159785.1:187378-196115 GCF_001447785.1 Gekko japonicus
CCTCTTGGCCTGGGACCTAGCCCTTTCATTGGGCCTGGCTAGGATCCTACTGCCCATTGTCTTTTGATCTGAAGCTAGCTGTGTTTGCTGCCTGGACAAGCCCCGGCATGCCCGGCCCTGTAGGGGCCTGATACACTACATAAACCAAGGTCGCCATTCATCTTAACCGACATTCTGCCTAGAAGGGTGCTTGGAATCCTCCTGCAAATATCCTGACTTCTCACGCCAGCATTGCATGCAGTGTTGTTACCTTACAGCTCGCTCTGGCAACAGACTTGTGGCAACAAACCACGAGTAGCCTCTCTTCTGCTGTGCCTAGCTTCCAGCTAAATAGTTGTTCAGCTGTCAAACTAATTGCCAGACCAATCAGTGGTCAGCACATGGCAATCTAGATCTTAGGTTGTCGAGATTTCTCTTAGTCATGCTAAGCTTTTGACAATAGCCAGCTGCACTAAGTTACAGGTGGTTTGTGTTTGGTAACAGGTTGTTTGTGTTTGGTTGACCTGCTATCCTAACATCATCCAGCTAAAACTTACTGACTTATGCAAATACTTACATGTCTTAAAGGCCTATCTCTTGACAGTCATATACAAACCCTGCTACTTTAGTCTTTGACCTGACTGTTTTCTCTAGGTGCACTGGGAACTTTGCAGGAAACATGCTTGCTTGGCAAACATAACTTGTTTAAACTCTCTCAGAAAAGTGAGCTCCTGAGTAGATTGCTCGATATTCCCCAGCAAAATTCATTTTGAGCACTGTATCAAGTTTTTTTCCAATTAACTTTGATACTGGGCATATGCTGCAGCTTTTGGCTGTTTTTGCTCAGTCATCATCTTACTTTACAGACAAGAGGTAGTATGCCCAAGAGTCATAGTTGTTTGTGCCACTCAGTCCTCAAATAACCCAATGGGGGTACTACTTACCCTGTTTTTACTAATTTTTGGCATAATGCAGAGAAAAGTGGCTCTAGAAGCTTTTCCTCTTAGGACATTGTCCCCTGTACAGTAACAAAGAGTGCCCCCAAAGTACAGGCACTTACTACTTACAGTTTTCTTTTGTGAAAAGCTACCACAGGACGAAATACAACCCCAGAAAGGTATGCTTTTTGCCATTGGAGGATTTTTAAACATTACCCCATGTTATATATTTGGCTGGGAAAAATACCTCATGCCTTTAAAAAAAAATAAAACACTACTCCAGGAAAACTGTTTACAGTGCTCTGGAGAAATAACAGTCCTTCATGATGACCAATCCTGTTAAATATCACCATAGAAAACATGTTTCTGGGGTAGAAAATATACCCCAAGGTACAAAGGTGTTATGCATTATTCATGTTATGCATTATTAATTTTAGATGTTTTAGATATTTTAGATGTTTTTTGATATTTTCCTTTAAAATTCATGAAAGTTCATATTTGTTTTAGACCTAAAGTACCAGAAAACTTTATTTTTACTGTTTCAAATACATGAATTTTGTCTAGGGGTAGAGTATACCCCTGAATGTAATATGTGATTCCCCCCCCCCACCTCCCCCCCTTAGAGGATAGTTTGAGGATTTATATTGGCCAGTTTGTGGAAAGCACTGACTCACTTGGCGTTTGTCACCTGTTTGTGACTGCACAGTTGGATGTATCTTTTGCTCCTAAGACTAGAGTAGTGCAGACATGTGGATTCTGAAAATGATTCAGACATTAATTATGCAACAGTTGCTGCAATTTACACAATGAAAAATGTTACAATTAATTAGAAAAGAACTAAACACTAAGGGTGAGGGTAAAAATGACAGGCATGAAAGTGCTGACTAAATCCAGTGAACAGCCGAACTTGGATTTTTGGAAAAAGAACTGAAGGAAGCAAACACTTGGGCTCCTTGAATCTCAAAAGAAAGTTGAAAAATCCAAAAATTCCTAGTTCATTTGTATCGTTTATATGAGTCAACTGACAAATCCTAAGTCATACACAGGATTTCCAACTGGGAGCTACACAGTCAGTCTTTTGGTTTATGAGTAAATGAATAATTTTTAATCATCCATTTCATAACTTATTAAATGGTAAAAGACATAAAAATTACCTGGAGTGAGAATGGTTACAAAAAAAATCACAGTCCAAATATATAGATTATAGAGTATATTGAATAATAATTAATGGCTTGCATTCATTGGAGGGGTTCGATAAGTCCCTGTGCTGGTGCTATGATCAGTTACTGGGAAGAAGCGAAAAGAAAAAAGCTTCATTCTAAAGCATCACTCAAAATTGTTCTAGTGGAAATGAATTATTGAAATGTTGATTACTGTGCTTCAAAAGCTGCATAAGAGGGAACAATCTGAAAGGTTACGTTAGCTTTTCAGAACATTTGGAATGTGTACATTTATTTTTAACAAAGTGGTTCATGGAAAAAATGAAAATCCTCTTGTTATTCTTACAATATGACTATTTTAGGGGATTGTTTCCAATTATCTTCTTTAATATCAGAAGATCAGATGAAACTTGGGAGATAGCATGAAAGATGATATTAGAACTTGATGATGATAATATGTGCATGCCATGATTAGATATAACAAAACACAATTATTCATACTAAATAACATTTCATAAAGACTTTAAGTCAAGACGATGGCAAGTTTGTTACTCACCAGTCTTCCCCATATATACTTTTGGAGAACCTTCAAAAGTGCTTAGAACCCCCAAAATAAAGTTAGTGTCTAAGCATCACAAACGGAGTGAAATTTCTATGCATTCCTACAGCATAGAAATCCCCCCCCCCCGTCCTGCCCTAGTTTGTCCTGGGGTGGGCAGCTTGTGGGATGTGGTAAGCAGAGTAAAACAATAAGGAATCAACCAGCAGAAATTTCATCTGTTCTTTGCAACTGTTCTTTCTCCATTAAATATGAGTGGGGGAAGACAAATTCTGTCTTTTCCACCTTCCTACCATGGTCCCTGAAAGCACATCCAAGTCAGTTCCTGAAGATCCACTAACCCTCTAAAGTAGCTTTTTGGGTGATTCAGGGGACTGCAGTGGCAAGGGGAAAGAAGACCATAACTTGAATGCTGCTGAAGATTCAGGAGAGCCAGGTTTGATTCCCCGTTCCTCCACATGAAGCCTGCTGAGTGACCTTGGGCCAGTCACAGTTCTCTCAGAACTCTCTCAGCCCCACCTACCTCACTAGGTGACTATTGTGGGGAGAGGAAGGGAAGGAGATTGTAAGCTGCTTTGAGACTCCTTAGGGAAGAAAAAAGTGGGGTATAAAAAACAATTCTTCTTCTTCTCCCCCTTGCTCTGCCACCCAAAATGTCCCCCAAAATGCTGCTCCTTCAGTGCAGCAACTTCCAAGAACAACATGAACAAGAACAACTGTGAAAGAGGGAAATCAGCAAAAATCACACATCCTCAGCAGTATCCAACCCATCATACCTCCTTCAAACACATTCTATTTGTGATGCTTAGATTCCCCCACAGACCAAAGTTGGCAACAATCCCAGCCAAGCACAGTTAAGCCCTGTCATTTCCAGTTGGAAAGCTGAAGGACAACCTTTGCCCCCTGAAATCAATGGGACTTCAGAGTGGCTGAATTGTGGCCTGCCTTGTTACTTATGTTATGACTATTCTTAGAAGATTGCTGCCAATTAATTGTTAATATTGGAAGAAACATAAATGTAATTTTATATCTGGCTAATGTTATGTCATTAAATACCAATGACTTCAGAGAGACAATATCAGGCTTAGGGTTTGTTAGCAAGTTCAAGTGTTCCATGAAACATGCCCAGTGACCTAATGCCAATTTGTGACAATATAGGGCTGGGTGGTGACTCTATCTCTGGCACAGCAGCCACATAGGGTTGACTTTGGGGGCATGAGAAGGAATCAAACATCTGATTACACAATAGCCTACAGATGTTCTGGTTTCAAAAGCTGCCAGCAATATAGGATCCAGCTGTTCTGAATCCAAATGTACCATCCTCACATAATACTGAAAGGCAGAAGAGAATTTTTAATGCAAAGGCATAGTTGGATAGTCCAGTTTCTTTTTGTCCCACTGCTACAAAACCACGGGATCAGAATGTTTGTTGCAATAAGCAAACATTATATTAGCACTACAGCACTGTTCCCTGTTTTGTTGGCATCATACTGTGTGGTTTACCTTATGGTCACCTCAGTCATAGCCACCAAGTACCCTTAACATTCAGAAAGCAAAACAAAGTTTGAGTCCCATGGTACCTTTAAGATCAACAATGTTATTGTGGGCATAAGCTTTCCTGTGCATGCACATTTCTTCAGATACAAATCTGAAGAAGTGTGTGTGTACACAAAAGCTTATACCCAGAACAACACTTTGTTGGTCTTAAAGGTGCCACTGGGCTCAAACTTTGTTTTACTGCTTCAGACCAATATGGCTACCCACCTGAATCTATACTCAGAAAGCAAGTTATTTATAGTTATAATTGGCATAGATGTTAATCCTGTTTCCACATTTTAGGGATCTGATGGGATTAGCAGCATTACAGTTGATTTTGTTTTAGAGATGAACAATAACAATGCTGTTTTAGAGAAGAACATTTAACAATAAGTGGTACAGTACTCCTGGAATGCACCCAATCCGGAATGCTGGTGAAGGAACAGACAATTATCCTTTTCTCCATGGCTGATTCCCCACCTATGGATAGCTAGTATGTCAGGAATTAAGATTATTGTCAAGCATTTTCAACAAAATATTTTCTACATTAAAGGAGTTTTTTTAATTCAAACATACATTAACCCCCATCCACTGACTGAAGTAGCATATCCTAAGGGCCAAGCTACACGTTATGTTTTTTGGCATGTTGGGTTGGGGTTCCCTGGACTTGATTTACTTTTCATGCAGTCACATAGCAGATGCAGGGAAAGGCATGTTTAAACTCCCCAGGAGCCTGATTCTGCTCAGAACTGCAGAACTTCCCCCTCCACATTGTTTTCCCAAGCCAAAACAGACCCTACAGGGAGTTATTTGCATAACTTTGGAGCTGCACAGGAGTATTCCAAGAATCTGCAGCTGCAAACTTCCTGTTGGGGACATTTCAGCTCAGGAAAATGGCACAGAGGGGAAGGCCCCTTCTGCCCTGGTGCTGCAGTTCTGAGAAAAAAAACAGGCTCCTGGAGACTTTAAACATGCCTTTCCCCACAGATGCTGTACAACTGCAGTGAAAGTAAATCAGGTCAGGGGAACCCACTTGTCAAAAAAAATATAACATTTAGTAAAGCAGGCTGTGCCACATGATCACGCTAAACTTACAGAGCATCTCGGATTCATAAGGTTCGTAATAATTTTCTGTAATGTTTATTTTATTTATTTATTTATTTACATGTGATTTGTATACCGCCCATGACCCCTAATGGGTAACCCCCATCCACTGACTGAAGTAGCATATCCTAAGGGCCAAGCTACACGTTATGTTTTTTGGCATGTTGGGTTGGGGTTCCCTGGACTTGATTTACTTTTCATGCAGTCACATAGCAGATGCAGGGAAAGGCATGTTTAAACTCCCCAGGAGTCTGATTCTGCTCAGAACTGCAGAACTTCCTCCTCCACATTGTTTTCCCAAGCCAAAACAGACCCTACAGGGAGTTATTTGCATAACTTTGGAGCTGCACAGGAGTATTCTAAGTATCTGCAGCTGCAAACTTCCTGCTGGGGGCATTTCAGCTCAGGTAAATGGCACAGAGGGGAAGGCCCCTTCTTGCCCTGGTGCTGCAGTTCTGAGAAAAAACAGGCTCCTGGAGACTTTAAACATGCCTTTCCCCACAGATGCTGTACAACTGCAGTGAAAGTAAATCAGGTCAGGGGAACCCACTTGTCAAAAAAAATATAACATTTAGTAAAGCAGGCTGTGCCACATGATCACGCTAAACTTACAGAGCATCTCGGATTCATAAGGTTCGTAATAATTTTCTGTAATGTTCAGCACTATAGTGGCTACCTTTAAATTAGGAGCAAATTTCCAGTGGCAGAGAGACACTGTAAGTCTGAATTTCTGTAATTCTGAAATGATTTTATTTTTGTATGTATTTATTAAATTTGATTTGCTAGGCCACCCTTCCCTGCAAGCAGGGCTCAGGGCTGCTTACAACAGAGCAAAATACAATAAATCATTTTATTGAAAACCAGTCTTAAAAAGTACCTAAAAACATGTCAATAACTAAAACAATATACATACTACTAAGATAGTGTGGGGGGAAATTCAGCTCCCCAAGCCTCCAAGGCAGGAGGGGTTACTAGGGATGGGGGAGTATGTGAGAGTGCCAGGTGTCCTAAAACAATATACATACTAAGATGGTGTGGGGAAAATTCAGCTCCCCAAGCCTCCTAGGCAGGAGGGGTTACTAGCAATGGGGGAGTATGTGAGAGTGCCAGGTGTCATATTGTCCCGTTGCTGTCCTCAACTGAATGCCTGGCAGAACATCTCTGCCTTACATGCCCTGCGGAAAGGTAGTAACTTTTATTTAAAATATGGGCAAGTCATGTGTCTGTCATAATAAAGGGGTATGTATTTTTCCATCTGCTTCAGACATGTTAACAGGTTTTAGATGTGGGAGTCAAGAATGGAAGTTGGGGATATTTTTCAGCTTGCAGAAAGAGGTCAAGATCAATTGTGTGTTTACAAAGTTTTATTCTGACAGTATTTCTTTGTACTTAATAGAATGTTGCTGTATGGAGAGAGCCCTTGAACTTTAGGGGGCTTGAAGGGAGTGTAGGGGACTGTGGCACACTCAGAACAACTGGAATGCTTTGCTTAGTGCTTTGAATCTTGGCCTGTATATGTGACAAAAATACTCAATATACATATTGAAAATGACTTCCCAATCCATCTTTATTTATGTAAATACATGTGATTAGTGCTATCAGGATGTTAGAATGTGCACCAAATCAAAATTATGCTGCATAGACAAGCCACCTGCTTTCCAGCACATGTTCAGGTATGCCTCTAATTTGTGCCTGTGGCTGCTGATCCCATAAGTGACATATGTGTGTACTTCTACTTCTGCACATAGATCTAATTAACCTGGATCATGACACAAAAATATGAAGTATAACCCGGTGTATTCAAAATATATGGACACTTATAAGCTCAATATGCTTTCTTTTTTCCAAAAACCCACGTATTACAGTTTGAAAATTTAGAAATATGCAAGGGCATTTAAGGAAATGTACTAATAAACTCCCAGATATTCTTCTGAAAAAAATGAGATGCTCTGTAACAGCTGTCAATCAGCCAGAAAAAGAAAATAGTCATTCTTGTCTTCTTTCACATTCTTATTTAATATTCTTCTATAACGGTTAATTGTAATGCATAACATTGATTGGCACGGGGTAAAATATGAACCACTTTTCATTCTGGTCTCTCAAGGTATATCCACTGAGCTTCATCAGCTTCCATCAGAATATCAATAAACCACACTGAGAAAACATTTCAACCACTCTACTCTTGATCACTGTACAGTACTATCTTATTTAGTGGAGAAATATATTCGCTTCCCCAGAGGTAAACTCTATGCTGCCTTTATCAATCTTTATCAATCTTCAAAAGGCCTTTGACTGTCGATAGACAAATCTTATGGGATAAATTAGGTAGGATGACTATAGACCAACGACTACTCTTCCTAATACGTAAATTACATCAATCGAATACTTGCCAAATTAGGTATGGTAAGAACAGTTTATTAACCCATAAAATACATGTTTCAAAGGGCATTAAGCAGGGATGTGTATTAGCTCCAGCCTCATTTAATCTTTTCCTATCTGACCTTCCCACACATCTTGCAGCAATAGATGGACATGCCCCCAAATTGAACTCTCTATCTATACCCATCTTACTGTATGCAGATGATGCTGTGGTTCTTTCGACCACCAGAATAGGCCTCAAATGAGTCCTAACAATGAGGAATTTCACATTACCCTTTTTAAGCCGGTTTGAAGCCGTTTTTTATCTGTCATGGAGTAAACCGGTATAGGGCTGCCATTTCACACATGGCTTTCCCCTACCGGTAAACAGCTGGATCTGAAGCGGTTTGCCATTTCAGACTGCACTGCTTTTTCCTGCCATTTTTCGGCCGCGTGGGCGATCTCTGCCCCCTTTTTTGAATGTTTGCTTTAGAGCACTATAGCGCTATAACACAACACTCCAGGCATTCCAATGGGGTTGCTATAGTGCTGTTTTGCTGTTGTGTTATAGTGCTATAGCGTTCTAAAGTGAACATTAAAAAAAAAAGCCAGAGATCACCTGTGCAGGTGAAAAACGGCAGGAAAAAGCATTTCGGATCCAGGAGAAGAAACTGAAGACTACTTGGAAGTAGTTTACAGGTAAAACGGTTCAGCCCCATATTCTGAATGGGACTGAAGCATTTTGTGTGTGAAAGTACAAATATATTCCGGTAGGGAACCGGTTCTAAAACTGTTCTGTCTGAAATGTCAGACCAGAAACCGTTTGGGAACCGTTCCTGAACTGGAATATATCGCCTGTCTGAAATTCCTCTCAGAGGACACAGCAGAATTCTGAACATACTCAGATTGTGGTTGCTGGGCAAAACCTTACATGCTTAGGATGTGTTTTAATCTAATGTCCTCCTTGTGGTTCACTAACTTCCCCTCAGCTTGTTTTTCTCCTTCCCAGGCTCATTTCTGGAAGTGGAGCCTCGTAGGGGGAAAGGTGTTCTGACAGGCAGTAGCAGGCAGATAGGGAGGGAGGGAGGGAGGGGGGGAGGGAA